>NW_021680488.1:258564-295833 GCF_001412515.2 Diachasma alloeum
TTTTTCAGTTTTCACTTTTTCCACATACTTTTGAGAGTTCTGAATAGCTCGTCACTTAAATAGTTACAATCAACGTTCACTCGGCTAAAAAATTAAATTTTGGCGAAAGTCGACATTCCCCCTGAAAAAATCCAAGATCTGACCCTTTGGCTCCGGGTAAAAAATTTTTTTTAGTTCTCACTTTTCTCACATACTTTTGAGAGTTCTGAAGCCCGTCGCTTAAATAGTCGGAATCAACACTCGCCCGACTAAAAAATTCGATTTTGGCGAAAGTCGACCTTCCCTCTGGAAAAACAGAAAATCTGACTCTTTGGCTGGGGGTGGAAAAAAAAATTTATTTCGACTTTTGTCGCGCCTTCGGGGGTTTCATTGGCATCAGAATTGTTAGAAAATACAGAATCAACTTTTACTTGGCGAAAAAATTCGATTTTGGCGAAAATCGACTTTCACCCTTGACCCACGTGAAAATAAAAAATGTTTTTTCCCCATTTGTGTCACCTCCGAGGGTTTCATTGGCATCAGGGGGTCAATAAATACAGAATCAACGTTCACTATTTTTTATTTAAACACCGCCTGCAAACGGGGAGATGAGGGTGGCTAAAATATATTCTGCAACCCTGTCTCCTCGTTGGCTACAAATTTCAACCCTCCGCATACATGCCTTCCCCTTCACCCGCTTGTAAAATCACGCGTTCTCGGTAGCATCGAGGAGGACTTCTCAGGACCGAAAAGAACTGAGGATTCGAAAGGTCTCTGGGAAAGTACGTCGCAGAACTGATTAGGACTTACCAGGTCCATCTAGGTCTGGAAAGATCTTGAAAGACCTGTGTACGTCCAATCAGAACTAAATCCTCGACTCGGGGAGAGAAACGTTCAGTAAAATTATGCAACTCACAATTCGCTCACCGATTACAAAATCGACTCAGAAAATTTAAGTGACGGTATCGTAATTTTTCACAGCAGATTCAGATAAAAATTACAGCACACTCTGCAAAAATTCCGTGACAGTTCCGCAAAATTTCCTACAACGTTATATCACAAACTGTTCAATGAGTCCCAAGACCCTCATGACCCTTTTAAATTTCACCGACGTACCCCTTAAGGCATTTTTAGGACGAGTGAAGTGGTTTTTTTCTCATATCTCTGACTTGACATTCTCGAGACGTTATCATTCGTTTAAGTATATATATTCAACCATTTTCAATGATCAAATCTGTCAATTACATTACGTGAAAAAAATATGAAGAAAATCATAAATATTCAGCAGCATTCAAATTGTATTTCGCACAGATTTATTATTTTTTTAAACATTCGTTGTTTATAAATAAATAATTGAAATTGTTTGAACTTTTGGAAATCTTATTTTTTTAGGTATGAAATCGATTTCTAGTAAAATTCTGAGTATGAATAAATTTGTTACGATTGAGCCTAAACGATTTTTATGGTGAAAAATGCTGGCAATTTTCAAAAATTGCAATTTCTAAAATGATTTCATAAATCCTCCTCCAACAGTAAACTTTCTAATTTTTTTTTCAGATGTTTAAACTGTTTTCTAACTGTTCAATATCGAGATTCACATTGAGACCCGCAAAGTTCAAATAATAAAATTATTGTAAAATGTCGTGGAACCTGGGGTTGAATGGGGCTCAAATGAAAGCTCTGATGGTCCACTACACTGAGAGAAAAACGATAAAGTTCTCAAATAAGTCTTATTTGTGCAAAGAAAATAGTTTTTTGAAAATTATCAAAAAAGGTTTTTTTGTGCCAAACATGCAGAGATTGCGCCGGAATGAAACATTTTTGTCGCAAAAGTAGATTTAGTAGTTAAAAAAAATGTCATTCTCTGTACACGCAAGAAATTTCATTTCTAGCACTACTCTTTCGTTATCCGGTATCCCCATACGTATTTTGCTCCCGAAAAATCTTTGTTTTAGCGAAACAAGGGATAGTAGTTTTTCATTTCGACTATTTAATAATCACAGACAAGAAATGAACAATAATAATGATATGATAGCAATCTTGTAACTTAGGAATAAAATATTTGTTGATAAATTTTCCTCTAATATATGAGATATTTTCATCCTGAAAAGGCACCTCTGCTGTGAATTATCCGCCTCTTGAGCCAAATATATCGTTGCTGTCGAAAGCAGAGCAATTATTCATGTTTGAGACTTTCAAATTCGAACCAAACAATTTTTTTTTGGCAATTTTCAACTAGCGATTTTGTTGGCCCAAACAAGACTTGTTTGACAACGTGTTTGTTTTTCTCTCAGTGTACAAAAGTAGAAAAGCGTTTCACTGAAGAAAACATTTCCACAAACTTGGATAATTCGTTTCGGAGCGATGATGATTTTTAAATAATAACGAAGATGAGCCAATGGCTGAAATAACCCAATCAAATAGAAAATTCATTTTCAACATCTAAAGTCCAGTGTCCTGAGTGTCGCAGCCGGGTCCGATGAAAGAGTAAACTCAATGGCTACGATTCGATTTTCGCTTGCCAGTATAAAACTGTCCTCTCGCATCTCCCCCATTGCTTCCACCTACCCCCGGTCCCTTCCACCTGCAACTCTCGACCATCTCGGGACTCGAATTTCCCTGGGGACCCCGTAAATGGTTATTTATTCTTATTTTATTCATTTTCTCAAACTCTTGAATCTTGGTTTGAATTAGATTCACAATTTTCGGGAATTTCTTCTCACGAAAGGACAATTGCTCCAACATTGTTTGTTTCAACGATATAACAAAGTATTTTATTATTACTATATACAATGAACAGGACTTACGCATATCACAATTATTAAATATTTAGAATATTTTCGGTTTTTACAAAAAGGAGAAATTTTCGTCGATAATTTATAAATACTCTGCCCACTTGTGGTTACGACAGATGTCGAGAATGCCTTTGAGGAAATGAAATAGTAGAATTTTTTTTTCAATTTACAAATTCGTCACTTGGATGAAATAGTAGATTTTTTTTCCAATTCACAAATTCGTCGCATTGATTCGTTAATGATTTTGTCATTCGATGGAGTCGGTATTAAGATATATATATTTATGATAAAATTAATCGTACCAGGAGTTTTGACATGTGGAAACATGGGCATGGGTTCAATTCAGAGGATTATCTGAATTTAATGGAGGAGTTCATGAATAAATACTTGAAGACAGAAGCGCTTCAGTTTCTAATTAAAATCGATAGCGAAAGTGGCAAATCGTGATGAGCCTATTTCGACATTTTGTATTGATAGTTTAATCATTTAATTTTTTTAACTGATAAAATTTCCAACAAAAAATGTTTCTACACGTTTTCATTTTTTTCATTCTTAGACTTTTTGGTACTTAATAATTCCTCAATTATCTCGACAATGACTGGGTTTAAGAGAAAATGTCGAAAGACATTTTTTGCAGCTGACGTAATTTCGAACAAAAAAGCTTTATGACTTTTTTCTCCCAAAGCCCTCAGTTACAAGATATTTGAACCTTGATCAAGCCTTGAAAAATGGACTGTTCCGTTTTACCACTTCACCACCAAAACTGGTCTCTCTTTTTGGATTTTTCTACGAGTTAATGACGTATGTGATCCAGTCGACAGTTTTTGCCACTCGATGGTAGATGCCAGGCTGTCCCGGCTGTGCACAACTGTATCCCGCCGATACAATGCCGATCAAGTACCAACGTCCGGTTCTCTCGAGCATCAGGGGACCTCCACTGTCTCCCTGAAAATCACAATTCTTCTTTTATTTTCATTCAATTTTTTTCATCACATTTTTATTCAAACTGGGAGACAGAAAAATTCTCACTTGACACGAGTCCTTGCCACCCCCTCGATACCCAGCACACATCATCTCATCGTAGATAACAACATTTATTCCATTCGTCCTGTGCCACCTCTCGCACACTCTGTTATCGATTACTGGTACATCTACCGACTGTAGAGTCTTAGGTCTGAGTCTCGAGCCTGCACAAACCCCCCAAATCCATTTCAATCAATTGAAAAATAAATAGATTATATTAAGGTCCGGGTGTACTATCTTTCGAATGCTATCTGTATTTTTTAATCTTTCGTAATCCAAAATTGTCAATTGAGTGGTACATCATCTAGAAATTCCCAAAAATAATTATAGAATGATAAAAAAAATAGAAAAAATTCTGAACTTTTTGAAAGAGCGTTTTTAATTGAGATTCAGAATGAGGTGAAAAAAGTGGAAATTGCAAATATCTGATTCGCTGTGCCAAATTATCTATTAGCTCTCATTTTCCATGGTGGATAACGAAACACTAACTCTTCATGGGAAGTGACAGCTAGGTATCTAAATTTTGAAAACAGTGGTATGTAGTCATCTGCCATTTTTGTGATAAAAGTGTGATTGAAGAATTCTTTAACATATTACAACTTTTTTCAAAGAGCCTTTTCCGTAATGAATGTCTCTGTGCAGTGTAGGAAAAGATTTACGAAATCAGTCTTCCCCCGGCATAATATTGGGTGACAGGCCGCCATTTGTCACCGTAAATCAGATACATACATTTTTCAATTTCTTGTTATTCAACTTATTCTGAACATAAATTAAAAATGCTCTTTGAAAAAATTAAGAATTTTTTATATTTTTTTTTATTATTCATTCATAATTTTTCAAAACTTCTGCATGATGCAGGACTTAATTGACAATTTCAGATGACGAAAGATGAAAAAAAACATGGAGATAACGTTCGGAAGATAGTACACCCGGCCCTTCATTTATTAATTAATTAATTATAGTATTATATAAATTAATTGAGAGAGAAAACGGGTCATCTTCAATCGTCGATAAGTTGACAACGGCAGAGCGAATTTTCCCTATTTTTTTTTCATTCTCATTATCTACTAGAACATGGCGCGTATTGTTTTCCATGGGTGCCAGAATAGTAAAACTTTACTGTTTCTCTTATTTCATTGATTTTTATCTCAATAATAATGTAGGAAAAATGAATGGTTTCAACGACATTTTTCGCAATGAGAATTTGATTCAGTAGCGAACCGGTTAAACAGCCGATTTTGCCTATTGGCCAGTTTTCAATGAATATCTCGAAATCTAAGAGAGATGGCGAAATTTTTCCCATAACCTTTTCAGTAGCACTTAATTCGCTCTACAAAGAAGGTTATTATGAAAATTTCGCTATCTCCCTTAAATTCGGAAATATTTCTGGAAAACTCAACGAAAGACTAAAGTGAGTTAAACCGTTTGACCACTTCGCTACTGAATTGTTGAATAATTCATTCGGAATCGTCATAATTCTCTTCATTTTCTTTGTTTCTCTTTTGCTTTTTGGATTCCTTTTCATTTATTTTTAGGGATGTATTGCATATACTATATACATATATACCATCTTATATCTGTATTGTTTTTACAGTACAGAACTGTATTACATTTCTCTATTTAAAAAAAAATTACAGTATAAAACATATATGTATAGTATGTATTATATTATATATACATATATGCTATACTATGTTTTTTTATTGGTACTATACTATGTTACATATGTATTTTTTTTATTATAGTAAGAAATGAATTTCAAAATGAGATGTGGCTCATCCAAATTGCATCGTTCAATCCGGAGATATCGACGATCAATTCATTTTCATTTTTTTTTCATTAAAAAATCAATCCCATTGCTATTAAAAATTCATACAGTGGAAATGAAAATGAATAAAACTGAATGAAACTGAATAAAAAAACAAGAAAATGAATAAAAAGCGATCGAAAATTAATTTCAAGAAACAAAGTTCTTCAGGCGTAATTTACAAAAAAATATCCTCCAACGATATTTTCAATTCAGGAATTTCCACTTGTTCTAAAGTATCCAAAGAAATCTTCCTTACCGGCCTGGAGGGCTCCCCACCCGGCGGCCCACCCGTATTGCCCCAGGAAGTCTTCATTCTTGTCTGGCAGACAGATCGGTGAGATGTGCGCCATGTAGTGCACGGGTCTGTCTAGCCTGAGCACAGCGACATCAAACCTGTCGGCCTGAGGTGTGAATTTGAAGTACGGATGCACCCGGATCTCCCGAACGCCGAAGGTGTAAGCGGGAAGGCTCTCCGAGGCTGAATTGACAACGTAATCCCCCAGAGTCACTTGCACTTGACGAGCGGAGGCTCTGCAATTTTTTTCCAGTTATTGTTCGAGTGAAAATATTTTCATCCTTCCTTATTAACTTTCTTAAGGGGAAACGGAACCCCTGTGTCTGTATGATCTTTTAGAATTGTATTTTCTCCTGCAATTACTATTTTTTATTCATGAAACTACTTCATGGACTCAACAATGCAATGATCCAGTCGACAAAGTAATTTCATTGATATGAAGTAATAATTGTAGCAGAAATCACAATTCTAAAAATTCATATAGACACAGGGGTTCCGTTTCCCCTTAAGGGGATACGCCGGTGAAATTTAAGTCTTCAGTGGGCCTTAGGACCCATTGAACAGTTTGCGATATATGACGGAATATGGGATTTCGCGTCCCTAGAGTAGAGTTAAATTTATGAAATTCAAAATTCATTTATTCATAATCTAGTGGGAATAAGGTAAAACGGATGCTTAAGGTGTTTCGTGTGTAGATCACTGGGGGGTGAAACGGAAGAGAGTCTTATTGTTCTCGAGCCTGATTCAATCGCTGAGCACGAAAATTTCCAATTTTCAAGTAACTATTTAAGTGTGCATTTGAACATTTTTTGAATATTGATTTTATTTAACAGATTGATTGATTTTTTTCTCATCACCTATGGGTGTCATCATTTTTATTGGATGTTATTCTAATTATTGAAATAATATTAAAATGCGTCTCGAGTTGGTAAACCTGTCGAGTGTTTTCTCTCAATTCAATAAACTCACTTGGCTACACAATGTCCTGCTGTCACCACGTGGTAGCGATTGACAAGAGTTCCTCCGCATCTGCTCGATCCAATGCGAATGTAAGCCTATAGAATCAATTTAATGGAATTGATAATTAATTCGTTCTAGATGAACTAATCCAAGACGAATCGCCGAATGAAGCCCTTTGTTTCCAATTTTTCCATTCACTTCAACGATATTTTTATTGAAAATTGATAAACTTTTTTTTCTGAAAATTCCTTAATTAAATAAAAGGAATAATTTTTCAGTTGTAATACCCCAAGAGCTTCAAAATTATCGGGTATTTCCCGATAGGTTCGTTGCAAACAATTGAGGGTGTCAAGTTTTGCAGGCTAAAAAATCCCGAGCATTTGCGCGAGGGATTTTTCTGCAACACTTGGCACGATGGTTTGATTGCAGGGGAGCTTGAGGGAAATACCCGATTCATTTTGAATCTCGAGGGGTATTTGTCGAATTATTTTTCCCAATCCGGTTTTGGCCAAGGAGAGTGCAGTGGAAAACATCAAGAGGTGAATTGGGGAAGATTTTAACAAATTACGTTAATAGAATAACCCGATTTCCCTAGACTGTCAAATATAAGATTCTATCTGAAATGAGCTGAGAAAATGAGCTACTGCGAAATATTCAAAAGCTAGGAGGAAATATCCGATATAAAACTGTCGGGTAGGCTAAAATACTGCGCTCTGATTGGTCGAAATCCGATTGGGAAAAATAATCAATTCTAAATGAAGAATTATTAGATGCTAGCGAATTCGTTTTCTTCGGTTTTTGAACGATAACTTTTTTTCTAACTAATCTAAGAACGTTGAAAGAAGTTATTTCATAAATCCCATAATTCACTTTGCACATACATAATTAAATAATTTAATAATGAAGTCTGACCTGCCAGGGAAAGCTCCCAAATCCTGCATCATCACCACCCACAATTCTCCTCTGGGCAGTCTGTTTTGTCGATGAAATTCCACACTCTACACAAAACAAATCCCAAAATCGTGTATATCAATCACCCCCAATAACTATAATCCCTCATGCATAAGTGCAAAATCCATAAATTTTCGATTAAGTGTAAGTAATTTAAAAATCGTTAGACTTGGAGTAATTCACGCATTAGAAAGGTGGATGAGATGACAAATAGCAGTCACGTGCTTGTGAATAACATTAATTCTCGTTAAACTATGTTAAATCATCATCCATTAATTCCTCAGACTTCTCTCAAATCATGCAGTTCAATAATTAAAGAGTAGAGAAAGGAGATGTGTCAAAATTTTTCTAATAAAAACCAGAAAAAAATTTCACAGAAATCTGTAAACGGAGGAGATGTGGGAAATGATTACTTTGGAAAGCTGAAGAAATTTCCTATATTTCTCCGGCTCAACGGTGAAATCACTTTCGATTATATAAACACTGACTTCTCCTTGTGAAAATATCAAAATTGTCAAATTCTGAATGAAAGTTTACGACGGAATAATTTTGCATCGTTAATTGTGTTTCATTAGAGGTTGATATCTTCGAATTTAACGGACATACGACTTTGTACATAAGGACCTTTTTTGTAGCTCTCATTGCGCTCTACAAAAAACGTTCAGATAATAAAAGTCGTATGTCCATTAGATTGTGAGATATTTAGCAAAATGTCACAATTGGCAGAACGATTATTCAACACAATTCGGGAAACTTATTTCGTTTTTAATTGAGGGTCAAATGACGTTTCGGGACATTTGGAGTTGGAGGTTGACTGGTTTCAAGGGTCGAACGATCCTCAAGGACTCTTGAAGTTGATGTCAAAGGATCCTGAGGGTCAAAGAACCCTCAAGAATGTTTAGGGGTCTGAATTGACGACGTAATCTCCCAGAATCACTTGCACTTGACGAGCAGAGGATCTGCAATTTTTTTCCAATCACTGTTCGAGTGAAAATATTTTCATTCTTCCTTATTAACTTTGTTAAGGATGTTTATCCAAAATCGCATGAATTAATCGCACGTCCATTAGATTGTGAGATATTCAGCAAAATGTCACAATTGGCAGAACGATTACTCAACACAATTCGGGAAACTTATTTCGTTTTTAATTGAGGGTCAAATGACGTTTCGGAACATTTGGAGTTGGAGGTTGAATGGATTGAAGGGTCGAACGATCCTCAAGGACGCTTGATGTTGAAGGTCTTTGAAGGTCAAAGGATCTTGAGGGTCAAAGAACTCTCAAGAATGTTTAGGGGTCAGGGTTAAATGGTCTTAAAGGGTCATTGAGGTCTTGAAGGGTCAAATGGTCTTAAGGGTCGAATGGGTTAAGATGGAGGAACCTGAAGGCGTCACGTGACCCGCGAAACCCTTTGACCCTCAATTAAAGTAGCTCTACCCTTCGGCCGGACGCTGTACTTTTTAATGTTTTAAGTTTTTAAATTTTTCAACTAAATTGCATGGAAAATTTTTTTAAAAATTCATACCCAATCAGTATTATCTAAATTAAATTTCTCAAAATACTGATGTTTTTTCAAACAAAATAAATAATTAAACTTGTTTGTAAAACGGTGAATTATTTTTTATGAGGTGTCAAAAAAAATCTTGATTTTTTCACATCTAATGAAAAAAATTCAGATATTAATCTTTGATTACAATGGAAATGTTGATTTTCACACAAGACACTGGGTTAAATCCTGATTTTTAAACATTTCTTTGAAAAACCAAAACGATAATTAAATTGAGAAAAAAATTAGAATTCCGAATCTAATCGAGTTCTCTGCAATTTTTTTCCAGCTTTCAATAATCTTTGAATTTACCGTAAGGGTAGAGCTACTCTAAAAACAATTAAAAAAACTACAAATCAATTAATCCTGTCTGATCGACAAACTCATTAAATCTCCCTTTAATTACTGAATCTCGTTACATGCATGAGGGGTTTGTACGTAAACTTACGCTCGTCACTCGCTGTATCCGTAAATCCGTCCAAATCAAACTGCTGATGCAACTGTTCTCTAGGCGGATCAACGAGATTTAAATCATTGCTAGTTTTTGGATCTTTACGATGGCAACATGCGTACATAATTCCACCACAACTGCCATCCAACAGACCGGATGTCATCCAGCATTTAAGAAAAAATTCACAGCTCCTTCCGTCAGCGCACAATGTATCGTCACCCTGCCACGATGGTTTTTTTTCATTCCGCGGTATTTCTGGATAAATAAGAATTTTCTTTTTGCGAGAGAGGAAGATATAATTGCCAATTTTTGTTTTTCATCCCAAAAATTTTAGTTCATCTGCATTATTCAGGGATGATGATAATTTTGATAGAGACATTGTCTCAAATTCACCTGAATTACTCCAAGTCATGAAATTTAAACTTTTCGAAAATTTATTTTTAGACTATCGCGAGGTAATTTTGCGGAAATGCGTGACAGAATAGGTCATTACCGGAGAGATAACCTTTTAGTCATCGTGACGGATCAACGTTTCGCAAGTAAATAGTCAAGCATCCTGTTGCGTGTCGTGAATATCGTCCAGAAACGGAATTTCCTCAAGTTGATTTTGACATTTGTTAAACGGACGATTATCTCGATAAGGATTGGGTCTAGGCGAAATTGTCATAAAGCAGTCTTTGTCGGAAATTTAATTCTCTGCAAGAAAGGTAGTACAGATTTTTCTCGTAGGACCAATCGTTTTTGAGATAAATGCAAAAATATCAATAAAAATGTCAGAATCGATTGAGAAAAGTTGAGCAAAACTAGCTGTCTTCAATCTCGGATATCTCCGGATCGGCTGAGTGAAAAGTTGACGATTTTTCTTCATTTTCGAGATATTTTTTCGGGCTTGAAAATGATTCAAAATTCTTTCAAGTTGCATCGTTGGGTCGGGAGATATGGAGGATTAGAGAAGGTTCGTTTTGCTATTTTTTTTACAAATGTTTATTTTCGTCACTGTACTGATTATCATGTTAGTGGGGTATGATTAAGCGACTTGCTTTTACTTTTCCGGAATGTTATACGTATTACGGCAGGGAAATTATCTTATCAAGCGTAAAACGGGTTAGATAGTGTGGTATTTACCTGTATCAACCTTCGGGTAATCACTGTAAATTTGTTTCCGGTGATCTAAAAGGACAATGATGAGATAACGATTAAATATGACGAGATAAAATGTAATGTCACTTAAAATTACTCACAATTATGATGACAATAATATTTTGAGAGTGACGCAGTGAAAAAAAAATCACATTGGGAAAATTTAGGTCAGGGTAATTTATTTTTCACAAGTTGTCTCCAATAAAATGTGCGGTTTTTTATGACGAATATAATGGCTTAAAATTCTCCAAACGCGTGCACCGCGGGACGCTCCTATCGACAAATGTGTCCATGTCGTCGACTGCGCAACTTCCGTTTGGTTTTTTGTTACATCATATTTTCCAGGGATTTCTCTACCATAAAGTTTCGATAACGAGAACTGAGATGTTTACACATGAATAATTAATTAATTCTCTATATCATCATCACCTTCATAGAATAAATCATGATGGAAATCATTTGGATTATTTGGAAGCTATGATTTTTAAGCCTAGATTGGTAACCCTGTGAGGGAAACCCCGCCGCGCGTCGTTTTTCTTTAATTACAATTGACTGGCTAATGGGGACAATTGAAAAAATGACTTTGTCAATTGAAATGTCTAAAAAATTGTAGTAGTTTTTAGAATAACATATTCTCCAAAATTGTCAAAGAAAGCAAATTATTTCGGGGAGATGGATTATTTTTTCCCAAATGGAGAGAAAAATTCAACAAAAATTACCAGAAAAAAAAGTAAGAATTACGTTTCGAAACGTAATTCGCGAGCGAAGCAAAATTCAATAAAAAGTGTGCCCGGTGGCTTGGCGCAGTGGGTAAGTTCATTGCCTCACATGCGAAAGGTTCCGAGTTCAAATCCCGGCCGGGTAGAATGGTGCGATCTAACCATTTAAAGTCTTGATCATCATCGCAGTATACCCTAACTGGGTCGAAGCGATGTAAAATAACGCTAAAAAACAAATAAAATGTGTGAGTCGGCGCTAAAATTGTACAAATCGCCACGTAAATTCTACGATTTGTTCCGTAAAAATTGACCACCCGTCTGATGACTCACCGCTGTGGGAACAACAAGTTGTTCCGTAATTTTTCCCCAACGATTGAGAAATTTTACAGAACGGAACGTAGAAATAACTCACCAGCTTCGTAAAAATCGCTGAGCGTTCAAGAATTTTTAATTTTGCAGACATAATAAGTCAGAAAGTTTCTGTAAGATTTTACTTCTTCGGGAAAAATTACGACAATTTCATACTTTGTTCGGTGATGAACCTGAAAATTCACTGAACGTTTCAGATTTCTTCTCTTCCATTCGTATAAAAATCGGCGGAAAACGATTCCCCATTGCGGATTACGTGAATTGTTCCGTAATTTTTACTGAGTATTTCTCTTCGTGCATGTTAAATGAAATTTTCCATGACGCGACGTTGCCGGAAACTCGCTAAACTCGCCCGGGCAGTGTAGAATGGATTCGGCAACGCTAAAGTCTAAATAACGCAGCAGCGAACCTCCGCGGAGGTGAACAAAGTCGCAGGGTCACATTTGGGGACCAGACTAGGGCTAAATAATAAAACGAGGAATAATTTCCCTCACCACATCAACTCACGTGTTGACATGTGCACGTTGCCTTTATCGTATTTCCGTTGCATGAAATTTATCAGGGATTACTCTATCACAAACAGCAAATTCCAAAAATAAGCAGTAACTAAAGAAAAAAAAACCTCTGAACTCGTCGTCAACCTCCGGCGACACATGATTATTCGACTGGAAGAAAGAAGATCCAACCCCGGACCCTGGAAACGTGGGAAACTCATCCCTGAATATCAACCTGGGACTCCTGTGCGCCATGACAGGCGCTGCCGGCTGCCGCCAGTAAGATTTCGACTGTCTCCAGGATGGCCCCGGTACCGGCGAGAATCGGGCGATCGGGTAGACACTCCTTCCACTCGGTGGTGCCTCGAAGTACCCGGGAATGGGAAATCTCACGAATCTTCGCCTCCGTAATACCCGTGAATTCGTATGATTCACTGGTGATTGCATCACACTGCCCTCGGTATTCGATGGCACTTGCACCTCTGTGGATACCCATTCTACCATCAACAGAAATGTGATGACATACCAGCAGCACTCCTTTGTTGACGATCTCATTGTATTCCTGGTGATGATATGAAAATATAACAAGTCGGTTTTTTCGTCATGTTTTTATGGGTTTGGTCTTGAGGCGAAAGGTTTCAATGTATGAGGAAAAATTTATTTAAACAATAGGGAGGATCTTTATCTATGCGGAAAAAAATATACTTAAATTCAGTATAAAATATACTTGAATCAAGTATATTTTATACTCAAATCAAGTATATTATATACTGGAATCAAGAATAATATACTTGAATCATAGTATATTATATACTCGTATCAAGAATAATATATTTGAATCAAGTATATAATATACTTGATTCGAGTATAAAATATACTTGATTGAAATATATTTTATACTCAATTCAAGTTTTTTTTTCCGTGTACACTATTGACAAAATTTGGCTGACTTTTCGGGATACAGAGCTTCAATTCGATTTGCGGGGAACAAATCAATGGAATTTCAAATTTCAAGTCAATTTTTTAAGCGGCAGAAAGACGAAAATGCCACAATTTACATTTACATGAACTTTTTAATGCAAATTTTATAATAGAATTTTCATTTAAAAGGGGAGACAAAATGAAACAACCGAAAAGCAACTATTTGACACAATTCAAGCAACAAAAATTTTTTTTTATTAAGCTTTGTTTATTCACTTTTTGATTATTGGGAGTACTGATAAGAATAATAATGTTTTATTCGTCTTATAATTCAATTGATTAGAATTCAATTGTTTAGATTAGGCCAATTACGCTTTTTTTCATTGGATTGAAATCCAGTATCACATTTTCCTTTTTCCCAATCCGGGTCTTCCTCCGGATTTTGCATTTTGCTGTTTCATTTTTTTTTTCAATTAATCCATTGACAAAATCTCCCGTCAAAACTTATCAATTTTCTATTCTACTGAATGGAAAATCATTATTCTAATCACTACTCGCAATAATAAAAAAAGTTGATGAACAAAAACTAATTTAAACAATGGTTAATAAAAAAATTTTTTTTGCTTGAATTGCATCAAACAGCCGCATTTTCTACTGTTTCATTTTGCCCCACTCTCCCCTGTTTATATTATATCATATCATTTACATTATGTTTATTATTTCTATTAAATGAAAATTCACTACCGAATTCCCTTGAATTTTCAGAGAATTCCTTGAAAATTATTAAATTCCCGGAATTTTCGAAGGAATTTCCTGAAAATTCAGAGGAATCTGGAATTCAAGAAGAGATTTCTCAGAATTTTTCAGATTTTTCATCAATTTTTCCGGAATAATTAAACTGAAAGTTACAGTTTTCACGTATTTTTCCATGAAATTATCAATTTTGACAATGACAAAATTCCTTCAAATTTCAATGGAAATTTTTAAACAGTGTACATATTGAAAATTACTGAGGCAAAACGGGTCATGTTTCAAACAAGAAAAAGTGATCCTGTTAGCTTCCCGTCGAAAGCTTTTTCTTTTTATAAAAACAAAAATTCTCCATTTAAAAAATATTTTCTCTGAATTGAGAATTCTGTTAATCCTTCCTTCGAGAAGATCGAAAGTGTAGGTTTATGCGTGAAATGAATAAAATATGTGGAAGGTGTTTATTAAAACTATCCCGCAATAATAAAAACAAGTGAACCTCCGAAAAATAAAATTCGGTAATCGATTGAGTCACAAAAGTGAAATCAAACGTGAATAAAAATGCAAATAGTCACAGCATATTTCTCTTTTACATCACATATTGACTGGGTAATGAGTGAAAGTGATGAAGATCCCAGCACACGCGGAAGTTTATGGATATACGCCGAGGTAAAACGGAAGTATCTCGAAGTGGCTTCTCGATACAGAAAAAGGAACTTCAGTAGAAATGGCATTCACGAGTGATTTTAACGACTTGATCAGCCTGCAAGAGAAAACTCCATCATTCACGTGATGTTTATGACCGCTAGCGAAGAGGAGGCATTGTAAAATTATTCCTCCCGGGCCGCGTGTAGATATGATGCATTTTGATGACTACTATAAGTTTTAAAAATCACGGGCTATTGGAATGAGATTTCTCGTACATTGAAGATCGACTATATACAGTAGAGGCTTCGTATAAGATACCTTAGGGACAGTAGGAGAGTGGAATTCTGGGAACTCTTATGCCCTCACTACGCGCGTCCATGGAGAGGAGAAAAATCGGGATCAGCGGGTTTCAAATGAGATACCTCACTCGTTGCGCCCGAATTCAATGAAATTCACATTTTTACTGAATGAATATCGATAACTAATCAATTTATGTGTTCAATGTTTTGGATTCTTATCGCCNAGATACCTCACTCGTTGCGCCCGAATTCAATGAAATTCACATTTTTACTGAATGAATATCGATAACTAATCAATTTATGTGTTCAATGTTTTGGATTTTTATCGCCCACGTTCCCTTTTCTCTCTAAACATAACCCCGCGTGATAGAATGGCAGCTGATGTTGGGGGATTGTTGGTGGACTCGAGAATAATTCATTATTTTTTTGGGTGTCATGAAAATTTCCCTAATTGACGGTGGGGTAACCTCGGAGGTTATGCGTGAATTTTCATCAAGTGAATTTGAAAAAAGATTTTTTTTTAATGTTTTTTTCCCTTCATCGGAGAAATATGTATTCATCCATCCGACGAAATTTCAAACCCGCAACCGGAACTAGACATCGAGAAAATAACTGCGGAAAATCCTCTATTTCGCGTGACGAACCTCGAGAAAGCATGGGATCAAATGGGTACGGCGGGTTGAAATATCTCTTATTCACCCCGGTACCCCATTGTTTTTTGTCGCCATCACATTGAACACATCATTCCCCATATCTTCAAATTTTTTCAAATTTTTCTTGAGTTCCTAGGGAGTTGAAACGTTCAATTTAATCAAAACTCCATAAGAGGCCGTCTATAAGACTGATTTTGTTTATTTAATTTCTCGATATCCATAAGTTCTAAAATTCTAAAATTGTCACCGATGTTCACCATCTGTCTAATACTATTAATTTAAAAAATTATAACTTTGTCGGTGAATGTCAATTTTCAAGGTCATCGCCAAATTCACTTGGCACCTGTAATAACAGGAAATCATTTCTCACCCGAATTCCCTCTATGCGCAGCCGTCGGCTGCGCAACTTCCGCTCGACTTTTCGTTACACGAGATTTTCCCGGGATTACTTCACCACAAAATTTAAATAACGAGAACTAATAAGATGTTAACTTAACGCATAAAAATCGATAATTGAAAAGAAAAATTTCGATAAAAAGCGATGATCAATTTATGAGATGAGTAGGGGAAAGCGTTTGAAGCGTTAAATATGTTGAACTCTCGTTCTAAAGGGAAAGTGCTAGTGTCGTATCGTCTTCTTTCACCTCGTGGTTTCATACGTGAAGGTGAGTCACAAACACGCATCGGCAAAAAGTGGTTTATTTGACTGGTTTCGTAATACCATCCGGCAAAATATTCACGTAGTCCGGATATGTGAAGCCATCGGCTTTCGCATACACCCGGGACTTTCACGAAATCTCGCCACTCCGGGTAATACGTTTTCCATTGAATATTTCGTGTCATTGGGATCGGTTCCTCTTACGAAATATTTCGACGTTTATTTTCAGATTATCGTGTTTTCATCAGGAATCGTTACATTCTCCCTTTCTTCACGGCGATTACATAACGGGGACTAGCCGGATGTCGATGGACTCGATTAAGGGACTAACGGGAAATTATCCAGTGGTTATTTAATGGGAAGGAGTTTTGACGGAAAATCCGTTAGGATGACGAATTGCTCGATTTTATGTTTTTGATCATGTGTTTTTTTTTCACCGGGGATCGATTTTTTATTTTTACTCTCTGATTTTTTCCCATTTTTTTTTATTTCAATATTTTCTATAATCTCAAAAAGACATCATCATGAACCATACTAATTTAAAGAAAATGTTTCTATTGGCATTAAATTCCATTTAAAACTTACTTGAAAAATGAATAACAAATTTTATGCCATTGACTTCCATTTAAAAAAATCAGATTAATGTTTTTAAAATAGAGGTGTACTCCTACTTCGAAATTCTCCGGGAAAAAACTTTGCATTCGATTCCAGGGGAAAAAGTCAATGAAATCTCAAGTAAATTTCACAATTTACATGAATTCTCAATTGAAAATGAATCTTAACTGAATGAATTTTCTGGGAACTCCTTTAAAATTCTCGCAATTCCACGAGTTTTAAAAGAATTTTCCTAATTTCTCATCAACTTTCCCGGAATAATTAAATTGAAATTTACAGTTTCCCAGATTTTTCCATGAAATAATGAATTTTAAATGACTAAATTCCTTGAAATTTCAGTGAGAAAACTTGTTAGAAATTTCCAGGCCTCTTACCGTCAATTTCAGTGAAAAATTTTCAGCTTCAAGCCATCCATTCTCCCCGGATATACCATAACCAATCACAAAATACCCAATCACTTCGTCCCAGTAAAAAACCACCGAACATCAAAACCATCTGATTTCCAATCCCCAGCATTTAATATTTCACGCTTGCGCACTTCTACCGTTATGTTAGTGGGTCATTGGCTTAGCGATACACCCGTTTAATGGTCACAACCTACGTTAGAACAGACAGGGAGTGAAAGTGCAGCGGCGTGCACACGGGTTGCGTCGTCTCACCGCAGAAAGCCCCCATGGATTTGAAGTTCACGTTCACGTTCACCGGTTTGTTTCTATCTATCATATCCCGCAGGGAGCACACGTTTCTTCAAGAAGCTTGAGATGATGATCACAACGATCGTCATGATCTCTCGTGTTTACTCAACTCGTCATGAATTTCTATCTCTCCTATTCTCCTTATTTACATTACAATTTCATTTAATTCCCTCAATTATTTCATTATTTTATTCATTATTAAATTAAGCGAGTGATTTTCCCAGTGTTTGTGATACGAACTTTCACCTTGAGATGTAGTGAGTCGAAAGTCATGGGATTTCTTCAAATCTTATTTGGATTTGCATTATCTTCTTCAAGAAGTCACACAAAAAATTGAATCTTTATTATTTATCTATTTCAATCGTCCATAACTGTGAACTGAATAAAACGATTTGGACGAGTCACCTGTCATTTTAAAGCTCCCAAAAAAATCTTAAAAATGAAAGAAAAATTTTTCATTTTCACTCTGCGGATCCCCAGATATCGTCGGTTGAGGCCGATTCATTAAATAACGATTTTTTTAAATCAGATGGATCGTTTTGACTTTAGTTATTTTTAATATCTCAGAATCTAACGAACATACGACCTTTTATGATAAGACATTTTTTCAACTTCTTACTCCGCGCTACAAAAAAGTTAAAACATAAAAAGTCGTATGTCCATTACATCCCGAGATTTTTCAAGGAAATTAAATTCCAATCGAAATTGAGTTGTCGATTTCGTGTAGTTTTTCCATTTTCCTGGAATTTATCAGTGAAATTTATCAAAACAAATCGATCCTTTCGATTTTATTCCCCCCTCCCCTCCCTCTAATAAAAAAAAATCCATTTTCGCCTTCCGTAAAAACCGGTCCGAAGAAATCGCATCTTTCTTTTTTTCCCCCCTCGACGTTGATGTGGCCTTGAAACGACTCTTCACGCTCTAATTCCCTCATCTCTCTGATTCCCCACCCCTCAATCTCTTCACACTCTCGTCACTAGTACTTTCCATTGTGTAACGGATTTATACATCTCCACCCCCATATGCGAAAATCGTTTCACTGGAGCGCATAAACATATCCACCAATGGAAATTCCATTCAAATGAATAAACCATTTATCTCAAACGACTGGAGCATTTAAAAATCCTCACCCAGATGATAAATCCAATCTTCCAAATCTGATGTTCGTCGATTATCTCTCGAGTTCTTTTCCGTAATCTTCACAATTCACGGCAATTCATCCCCCCAATTTTCGATTTAAAAAGCAATCCCAAAAACTTCACTTCAATTTTCTCCTCTTCATCACCGAAAAAAAAATGATATATCACTTATTTTGTTGAATAATATTCTTCTGTCATTTTCGTTGCGTTGAGGTAATTTTCTCGTCCCGAGGAGCAGAAAACGTAGCAATAGGACTCACGGGGGACGAAATCCAATTTTTTAAATTTGAATAATTGAAATGGGAATGTTTGTATTTTTTATTGTCTTATTGCGGAGAGTCCAGGAGCCGGCGTCGATCTCCAACGACTGGCGCCCGGCTAAAAGCACATTTACACTCGTTACTCTCTCAAAAACCTCACGCTCCGCATGCCACACCACACAACAACTGAGTAACCAAACGTTAAACACAAACCCGTTGCCTCCTAGCTCTCACTTTCTCCGGCGAGTTTGTAGTTTCATTTCGGTTTTGTAAAACTCTCTCGGCTTGATTTCTCCCACTCCTATGATCATCTCGGGGTATTGCCGGTATTTTTCTATCTGTATCGGGTTTTTGGAGGTGGTGATCGCGTCAGAATTACCATAATCGGTGCTGTGGGCTGATGGAAGGTATTTTGTCAATATTGGACAACAGAGAAATGTTTTATTTGATTGAAACAAATGGGTTTATTCAAAATTAAACTTGATTTTTATTTGCATTTTCATTCACACCAAATAAATAAATAAATAAATAGGGGATTTGTTTCCAAGGAAACAATTATTTATTTCATGCAAATAAAACATTTTCATTTAAATAAATGTATGACCATATTAATTCTTAATAATATAATATAATTTAATAATAATATAATTTAAATGTATGAGCTCATTAATTCTGAATATAAACAAATGGCTCCTTGATTGGGATAAGCATCTTATTAGTTGGAGATAAAATCATTGTTGAGACGACGAAGGGACTTCATTTATTAACATGCAATATTGTTGAAACAAAGAGAAAAATTCCAAATAGAGTTTCATTTGAAGTGATAGGGCCACATTACAATTTTTTTTTAATGTTCGAGTTATCCAAGAATTAATTAACCCATCTCCAGTCTTGAATAAGCTCCCTCAAATCGCTTGCGAAATAATTCCCCAAATTTCTGCATTTAGTCCAAATTCTTTGCATTTTATTTGCATTTTCATTTACATAAAATAAATAAGTAAACAATGAAACAATTATTCATTTCATACAATTAAAACATTTTTATTCAAATATATGAGGGTATTAATTCTTAATATAAATACATGTTTTCTTGATTAGGATAAGGACTTTATGAGTTGGAAATAAAATCATTGTTTATTAGACGACGAAGGGAATTCATTTATTAACATGCAATATTGTTGAAACAAATAAAAAAATTGCAAATGAAGCGTTTCATTTGAAGTAAGAGGGGCACATTAAAATTTTCTTTTTAATGTTCGAGTTATCTCATCCGAAAATTAATTAACCCACCTCCAGTCTTGAATAATCTCCCTCAAATCACTTGTGAAATAATCCCCCAAGTTTCCGCATTTGACCCAAATTCGAACATAAATCCATTCCTCCATGAAATTAGAAATGAAATAATTCTCTAGGAACTGACGTTACACTTTGTTGATTATTGTGAAAGATTAACTTGTACTTAAACAATTTTCCTAAAACCCTCGATTTTTTTTTCTCCACAATTTTATTGTTGTGCCCAAGGAAACGCGTTCGAGTTGCGAAAAATAATTGTTTTGGGGACATCTGAAGTCTCTTTGTCCGCCAGCGGCCGTAACGAAAGTGGCAATTCTCTCCTCCAGTGTTGTTTCTTCTCACTTCCGCTGACTCAACACTAATTTCTTGAGTTCTGTCATATTCCGAACTCAATTATCCGGTTGTATTTCCACGTTTTATCAGTGAATACACGACTAGAATTTGACAAAACTCCTTCGTAGAAGTGGTATTTTTTCACGCTCCCGTTGGGATGAGACAATGAGGCGATTTTTTTTTCTTATCTTTCAACTTCAAAAGGAGAGAATTTCGGCATTATCCTAATGGTAATTGTTTTCAATGCGGATATTACGGGAAATGGGAACGGAAGTGCTCAATTGTTTTGTCATAAATCTTTGATATGGATTGTTAAAAAAATGAACATTTTGTTTTTCACATTTTTTAAATTAGCAATTTTCTTCCGAATAAATTACCTTTTTTTAAATCCTCATTTCACTATTGTCTTCTATTTTTTCATGCCTTAGTACTATCATCAATTGAACTGTCATCAAAATGTTGCGTATTATTTCGTTCTGTCGAATAATTCTAGATTCAGACCCTCTCGAGACTCGAATTCGTTTTCTGTCCGAAAAAATAGACATTATAAAAAAGGATAAAATCAATTTCAAACTTGAAATTGATTTTTATGAACGGTTTTCCAAATATACACTCATGTTTTCTCGATTCACATAGAGACTTTATTGGATTTAAATGGAGGTGCAGAGGGCCAAGAGGATAAATTGAAAAGTAATAATCTCTTATATGGATTTGATGTATTTATTTCATATTGTCAATTAAATAAATTGAAAAATGAGATTCTTCTCGAGAAAAAAAATGAAAATAAGCAGGGTTGCGAGCCTATTTGACAGGAGCGGCAGATCGTTATTTTATTCGTTGTTAGTTTTTTTGATTCTTTCTCTCTCTCTACCAATTTCATTGGTCATACACGGAGAGAAATATTCAAGAAAAATTACGGAACATTTTACGTAATTCGCAAGCGAGAATCGTTTTCAGTGAATTTCTATAGGAATATAAGAGAATAAATCTGAAACGTTCAGTAAATTTTCGGGTCTGTCACCGAAAAAATACGAAAAAGTCACGTAATTTTTCTGGAAGTTGTAAAATCTAACAGAAACTTCAAGACTTATTATGCCTCAGAACATGAAAATTCTTGGATGTTTAAGAATTTTTACGACAAGTTCCGGAAAAATTACGGAAGGTGTTGTTAAAATCTCCCCCTCACGGTGACTCATGGCTAGCCGTGAGGCGTCGGACGGATGAGTAATTTTTACGGAACAGATCGTAGAATTTACGTGACGATTGACACTTTTTATTGAATTTTACTTCGCTCCCAGATTACGTTTCCAAACGTAATTTTTACGTCTTTTTTCTGGTAATTTTTATTGAATATTTCTCTCCGTGTAAGCTTCCAAATGGATCCGTCGCAATGGTTCTATGATAAATAGCGCTGAAAATCCTTCTTGGAAAACTTCCTATATTTTTTTTCTACACCGATTTCCGTTATTATTTTTTTCATCACGCTGTGACGAAAAGTGAACTTTTCGGCACGCTCCGCGTACCTAAAAGTCCAATTTCCGCCACATTGTGATGAAAAATATTGTTCGTAACTCGTGAAAAAATGTTTTTTAGCTCGTTACGAAATATACTATATCGTTATTTTCATTTGTTTGAATAGTAAGTTATTTGTTATTTCCAAGATTATTCTTCTCCAGCGTTCCTCTTTTGTACTGTTCAATTTTGCCATTATGGCATTGAAACTATGGCCTAATTTATTATTCTTCATACCAAGTGATATAGAAGATCGTGAAAATCGACGATTACAAAACGTCCATTCGGAAGCCAAAAAAAAATAAAAAGAATGAAGTAAAAAATAATTGAAAATAAAAGTGCTCGCAGGTATATAACTCGTCGGATTCTGATCTGGTGTGCAAACCCGTGGTACTTTCCAATCAAGCCACATCCGGTTTTATTCGTTCTTGACGACAACGAGATATGTTCAGTCAAGATCAAGTGGAAAGTTTAAAAAACCCCGGTGACTTCAGCCAGCGAGAGGCGAATAAAAAAATCCGAGAGACTTGAAAATTCTGAAACGAGAAGATTGATACCTCCGTGAATGGAGCCTCAAATGTATAGAATTATGACATTACGAGATGAGGTAAATTAGGCAGTGAAAAAAATCACTAGTCTAGCTGCTCCTTTCCTCTGGACGAGATCATGATAGGTGTAATAATGCTTTTGAACTTTCTCCTGTATTCAAACTCTCGAAAGTCATGTTACAACTTTTTTTTCCCAGTTTTTGATATGGAAAAAACGTGTCTGAGAGGTAAAAACAAGGAATTCTCGAATGGAGATTGTTTGTCATGAATTGACAATTTCGTTTTCTTTTCATCGACGGGGCATACGATCTTTAATTGTTGAGAGTGAGAGGATGCTTGAGTAGAAACAGTCGTTTCAACTTTATGATTTTTGCAAAGCGGAAATTTAATAGATATTTGGTATTCCGTTCTCGTAATAAAAAATGATAAACTACTTCCTGTTTCATTTCACTGTTCGACTATTTTTATATCACGTATGAGTATTGGATAAGATGAAATTGATGAATCAAAGTTATAGGGGAGAGTAGAGTTGGAATATTTTTAAAGATTAAAAAAACTACTGAAACGCCGCGAAACCCTAGCGCCATGTAATTAGGGGAGGATGGGGCAAAACGGCCCCCCTTCAATCGTCAATATTTTCCGATTCAATAATCCGATTGGGATGAGTTAGAGCTCGTTTTGAAGAATGAAAAATTATCTTCAAAATGAAGTTGAAACTGGGAATTTTCACAATGTCATTCACAAGTTATTGACAATTGAAGGGGGGCCGTTTTGCCCCACCCTCCCCTAATTTTAAGAGATGTTCAAAACATGTTTTGAACATCTCTTAAAATTAGGGGAGGGTGGGGCAAAACGGCCCCCCTTCAATCGTCAATATTTTCCGATTCAATAATCCGATTGGGATGAGTTAGAGCTCGTTTTGAAGAATGAAAAATTATCTTCAAAATGAAGTTGAAACTGGGAATTTTCACAATGTCATTCACAAGTTATTGACAATTGAAGGGGGGCCGTTTTGCCCCACCCTCCCCTAATTTTAAGAGATGTTCAAAACATGTTTTGAATAGAGAAATTTATTTGTTCGGATATTTTTCATGTTCACTCCACCTAAGTTATTTATTGTAAAAACACGATAAAAGTTGATGCGATAAATGAATGTTCGGTATATCTAGTACGATTAACGAACTCTTTGTTATTGTTACAAATCAGATAGTAACAAACAATGTCATATTATATCAAAGCAATTGGTTTCTTTTTGTACAATATACAATTTGTAGAGTCAACATATTAGGTCCTACATAAAATCTTATGTAGTGGAAAACCCTCAGAATTTGTCAGTGCTGCCAATATCTATGTGCCTGGCACAGAATCTCTGCTATCCCAACAACTCAGACCGCGACAAATCAAATTTTGTTACCGTGACATTTCCATTTTTCTCCGTGCAGGCATCAAAGATGGCGGCGCCTCCACCTCGCATGTTTAAACATTTCTTTAAATTATTTATCCTTCTCAGATTATCTTCAGCTCGCTTCATCCAGTTTCTGTAAAATGAACAAATTTTTCAAGCCATCTTTCAGATTTTTCCACCCTCTTTTAGCTGAGAATTCATGGTGCAAAGATTTCCCTGCATTTCAGTAATTTTATTCAACTCTCGAGGCCGCTTAATTGTCAATATCTCCTGATCAAATGATGCGGAGATTACAAAAAATCCTTGCAAGTGGAAAGCAAGTGGGAAATTACTTTTGTCAGAACATATTCCAAATATTTTTGATAATAAATTAACAATGTACTTTTGAACGGAATTTCTATGCTGATGTATTTCAAATCGAATTCAATCATTCATTCAATTCAACATTGTGACAACGTTGGCAGCCAACATTACCCCAACGTTAAAATTCTTTACCTTTTCCTGGATATTGGTTTCAAAATAAATTTTTTCAACAACAGATGATACAGTAAATCTCACGATCGAACTCGGTGAAGATGGCGTTGGGAAGAATATTCTAAATCACAATTAGATTAATTTAAATTCCACGTTGATAATGAAATTTAAAAACATAAATATGCATTAAAAAATGTTGTTCCGGGGGGGCATCATGCGAAGGTCGATGTGATTTCGTCAAGGTCGCGAACCTCATTCCCCACCCACCAGAGCAACGAGTCGGGGGACATAAAAATAGTAGTATAACAATAAATACATCTCTCACGCGCATAAATAAACCCTCTGCTTTCGACTAAAATTTCTAATTACGCTGGGATGCTCAGTGTTATATGAATGCATACGAGCCATTGAATTTCTTACTTACATATCTACACTTTGATTGTATTTGGGACCTACTTTTCGTATTGGCCACCGACGTCTCTGTACACGACGGGAGAAAGTAAGAGGAGTCGACAGAAATACCTTTTTTTCTCTTCATTCTTTCTGAACGTTTTTTTTTTCTCTTCCATTTCTTTCTTTTTGAGCAGCCGCTGTCTACTCGAGGAGAATCTGAGCGGCTAGTGCTCACTCGTGAAAGTAATGCGGACTTCTGGTGTGTAGGTGCCGTCGCAGGGGGATATCACGGGCTTTTTCATTGTCTGCGGAATGCATTAGGATAATTCATGGCATTAAATTGTTTATGACTTGTTAGAGATGTCTTTGCAATGTTTAATTGTGGGACAGGGAGAGGAGAGCTTTCCGCATTTTATTCCAGAAGTAAAAAAATTCTAATTCATATTTATTATTATGATTATTTTTTCCAATTGGATTTCGACCAATCAGAGCGCAGCATTTGAGGCTACCCGACAGTTTTATTTCGGGAATTTCCTCCTAGCTTTTGAATATTTCGCAGTATAGCTCTTCATTTTCTCGGCTCATTTCAGATAGAATCTTATATTTGACAGTCTAGGGAAATCGGGTTATTCTATTAACATAATTTGTTCAAATCTTTCCCAATTCACCTCCTGATGTTGTCCACTGCACTCTGATTGGCCAAAATCCGATTGGGAAAAATAATCCGACAAATACCCCTCGAGATTCAAAATTCATCGGGTATTTCCCTCAAGCTCCCCTGCACTGATAGAATGATTCATTTATTCCAAACGAGATTTGTTAACTATTAACGAATGGTAGAGTTGAATATGGCCAAATGAATATTCGTTAATAGTTAACGAATGGTTCACTTGCATAACAAAAGTCAAGTCAAACAAGGCTCCTCAAATATACATTTGTTAACTATTAACGAATGAACATTTGTGTACGTCTACGTGAAAAGGGCCCACTTTGTCGCATCTAGTTTCCGAGATATTCACGTTTTTCTCTCCACATCTCCCATTTAAACCAATGTTAAATTGTTTTTTTGATCGTTTATACTGACGTCAGTTTTCATTCTATCGGGTTGATTTTGGGCTCAAAATGTGAGAAATCTGATGAAGATTATCGGAACATACATAACTCCAATACCGTCAAAGTGGGCCCTTTTCATGTGGACGCCCACATTTGGTGAAACCGAATAGACCCTAACCTCCAACCAAAATCCATTCGTTAACAATAACTAATCCGTTCTATCAGTGTGCAAACAAACCATCGTGCCAAGTTTTGCAGAAAAATACCTCGCGCAAGCGCTCGGGATTCTTTAACCTGCAAAACTTGACACCCTCATTTGTTTGCAACGAAGCTATCGGGAAATAGCCGATAATTTTGAAGCTTTTGGGGCATTACTACTGAATATTTATTAGTATTGATGATGACAATTGAAAGGAAATGATTTTTCATGTCGATAGATTTAAATGCGGATTAGTAAATCACAATTTCAAAGAGTATTTTCATTTGTCAAAATCTAACTTGCCGATTTTTTCTTCACTTCTAAGGTTTTTTGTAATTTTTGCGTCAATAGAAGCATTGTATTCGGCAATTTAGATAATAACTGAAAAATAGTTGGTCAATTGGCAGAGCACCAGTCCGGCAAACTGGAGATGTGGGATCATACCCCACCTGAATTCGAGTCCGTGTGCCTCCGAATTTTTTAATTTGTGCATTGTTAATTAATTAATTGTTTCCCTCGTTTGGAAAGTCGAAAGATAGCGTATAGCATCCTGCGTTCCATGTAATTTTTACCTTAAAAACATCTAAGGTTTGACCGAGTAAAATAGCCCGGGGATAATACGGAACTGAAAAAATAATTGTTCAAATGAATTGTGATTTGAAATATTCTTCTCAATGCCATCTTGACCGGGTTTAATAACGAGAATAATTGCGTCATTTATTGTTAAAACAAAAATTATTTTGAAATTAATATTCAGAGAGAGGTAAACAATTTTAACGTCGGGGGCGTGTTGGCAGCCAACATTGTAGCAATATTGAATTCAATTAAAAATCGTCATTGTCATAGAATTTGCAATAGAATAATTAAGGTTTACGTATAATGATCGAAATTAAAAAATAGTAAAATAATTGATAATCTAAATTTTCGATTGAAGATGAATTAAATAATTGATAATATGGAATTGTCTATTGTCTATTGAATGAATACTACTAAATTTTCTAAAAAGGATTTTCGACTAACCAAATAATCGTCAATGTTCCTAACTAAATTATTGATTGATAAAATAACTCGGAATTTGAATATTTTAATTGATGCTTAATTTAATAATTAAAGATTGTAGAGTAATATTAACAAATTGACGAGTTCAAAATTTAACGGTAATTCTATTTTGAGATTATGGCTATCTCTGATATATTGACTAGGGGATTGTAGGGCAAAACGGACCGCAGGGCAAAACGGACTCCTAGGGCAAAACGGATCACTGACAGAAAATTGGTTATTTCTGTTTTATTTTTTGCCTTCAAATCAGGAACACAGGGGTTTTATAGACAACAAGTATCGTTGAACTGCAATTTGATCAGATTTGCTAGTCACCTCAAACCACAAACGATTTGAAATTTTTGTTTTTACTTTCATTCGGAAGCAAAAACTATGAAAAAATTAAAAAATTATCAATTTTCTGTCAGGGGTTCGTTTTGCCCTAGCCTCCCCTATGTTGTAACGAAAGAAATTTCCAGCCTGTTAAAATGAGACCAGACTTTATCGGTCAGGATATATAAATTATTTACGAAGGTTTCTTTTTCCTCGCCTTCCCCCATGAGTATTTAGTTATTTCCGTGAGGATGAATTCCTTATTTATTTATTTATTTATTTTTTACGTCTTTTTTAGCGGGAGGGGGGGGGGGGGCTACGCTATTTATGTAGTTGTGGTTTCTTCCACTGGAGAATTTGAAGATTTTCTTTGTCCGGCAGGGGATGACAGTGGGGAAGTCTCCGCTTGCTTCGATGTCGACTCGTTTTCATTAGTGAAAGTGAATGACACGTGACGATACTGCAGAGTTGAAAAATGTTGAGTTATTTGATTCTGCTTCCTCGTGAGAACATCGAGAGAAAAGATTTATTTCGATCGAATAAAAATGTCAAGTTTTTTTGTATTTCAACAATATCGTTGGTGAAAATGGATCAACTTGAGGATTTTTATACAATGGAAATTTGTCAATTATATGAGATAAATTATTCATTAATTCCAAATGAAGGATTATTATGTTTTGGAAAATTCGTTCTCACTAATGAACCATTTTTCTGAGAAAACCACAAAAAATGAAGAGGTTTCTTATAGTTATTTTGTGTATAATTTGTTCCTATTTTCTATCAAATGGACTCACGTATGAAAACATTCAATAGAACAAAATTCTATTGGAATTCTCTAGAAATTCTATGGGGATTCTATTAAAATTCTAGAGAATTCTCGTTAAAATTCTATTTGTTTTTTGCGCCGATTTTATTAGATATTTAATAGGAATCAGTACGAAATACAAGTCAATGTATTTCGATTTTTCTATTTGAAGTTTTCTCTTGAGATTTTTTCTATTAAAATCATTGGGCACAGGCTTTCAGAATTTTTGCCGATGAATTTTGTTTCGTTTTGCATTGCAGGATCCGAGTGAATAAAACGTGGAAAACTCATGCCCAAGTATTCTTGCAGAAAATGTTCCAAGAAAATATTCATATAGAAAAATCGAAATTTATTAACTTTTTCCTATCAAATATCAAATAGAATCGGCGCAAATACAATTTTAACGAGAATTCCCTACAATTTAAATAGAATTCCAATGGGACTTCTAGAGAATTTCAAGAGAATTTTCTACCGCATTCGGACAGTTCTTTTATTGAATTTTTTCATACGTGCTAAATCTTCCATATTCTAATAGAACAAAAAATGAGAATATTTGAGTAATTTTTTTCATTTTTTGAAAAATAAACGAAATGATGGAATTGAGGAAATCCTCACGTATTAAGTTTGTTGCTGAAAAATGTATAAAATATCCCTATTTGGGCATGTCTCAGCAACTCAAAACCATAAAATAAATATTCTTATCATCCATTGAATAATTATATGAAATAGCAAAAAAAAATTTATAATCGTCCAAAACTTTCGCCGAGTCTCTAAAAATCCTGTTGAAGCTCGCCTTATTCCATAAAACGTAAAAGACATAAACTCACAGGGGTATGACTAACGACTGCATTGAATGGTCAACCAATCACGTCTCAACCACTTTTTTTTCTTACTTTATATACAAAATGATGGAGTGCACAATGCCAAAACTATATTGCTGCAGAGAGAGAGTTACATGTATTTTCAATATTTATATTTCAATATTAATACTAATTAATAATTCCAAGGATCAACACTTGATTAAACTATTTCACATATATCTGAAGAATCGAAAAACACAATATTTCTTTCAATATATTTTCACAGAGTAATTCAGTCTCAGATTAACTCGAAACGAAACAAATATACTCTTTACTCGACTATGTTGTTTGTTTAATTATCTTCGAAGAATTTTCTTCAACATTGGATCACTCGGGAGGGGAAAAAATTCAGCGTGCCTTGTGAAAAGCCAGGAGTGATTTTCAAGAAGAGAAAAAACTATTTATTCCGCAGTTTCAATTTTCTTCGTAACTCACGTCGGTTTTTTTTTCACTTTTTAATTTCCTTTGAGTTAGCACTGGCTGCTGTCTGCAATGGGAAAAATTAACTTCATTATAAAATGCTTTTATTCCGCGCGTGAAAACCCTATTATTACGTCTGAATTATCAACGGAGTGACTCGGATTTTATGCCTCATTCACTTTCAAAAGTTATTTTTTCTGCTTCAGTGGTTTCTAGGGAATTGAACATAACATTTCGAAATGAAAATAGAGGAGTTTCACACTTCAGTGGGAGAACATTATTATATTTTTTCGAATGTCAAGTTAACATTTTCCAAGAATTGAATTTCATTGCTTCCGGATGGAAGCTGTTATCGTACAAATTCAAGTTGTGGATTTTTTTTATTAGGGGAGAGTAGAGCAAAATGAAACAGTCAAAAAAACGACTGTTTAACGCAATTTAAGCAAAAAAATTGTTTATTAAATGTTTTTTTTTATTCTTGGGAGTATTGATGAGAACGGGTAGCGTTCGTAAAGTGCTGCCTTACAGCCGGAATGACGAAGAAAAACTTTCAATGCTCGTATCGAAATATACTATTATAATACTTGTGAGCAAAAGGCGGTTCTCTGTGCGCGAAGCGAGCAAAAAAAATGCCCTTTTTTTACTTGTATCGTAAAATACGATGCGTTATACGCGCGTACGAAAGAGTGAAACTTTACGCACTCGTACTGCAATATACTATTTATTAAATCTTCAGTATCTCTTGATCCCACGATGTGATTTTGATAAAAATTGAGAATTAAAAATTTTTCTCCTTTTAATAATTGAAAAAAAAATCTTGAAAATGACGCTGAATTGCAGGAAATTGACTCGAGTTATCAAACGTCAAAGATGTATTTCTCTTCGTTTTTTTTAATATTTACCAGATTGACATAAAGTTTTGCTGTCGTTATCCCCAACTCCATTGTCGTCGTTACCGTTGTCGTAGCCATTGTCGTAATAGATTTGTTCAATTTCATAATTTGGCGCTGAACTACGTTGGTCAGACCTTCGGGCACGGTTTAGATACCTCAGAATAGTCTCTAGGCGGTCAAGTGATGCGAGCGGACTGCCATCAGACAATTCTACAGCTCTAGGTAGTGCACGCTTGCCATAACGACTGCCGAGGAAGAAACGATCTGGCCGAGATGATACTTTCACCGTATTCGAGTCTTGCGTATTGGACGCATGATTGGATTTTTTATCACTCCGGACGTGTCTACTTAGGGAAAAATACGGCAGCGCACCAGCGGCTATTGAAAAAAATCTAATTAATACAATGTTTTTACTAAAAAATTATTTAGATATACCAATGCGTGAGGAATTCCTCGATTTTATAATACTAGAAAAGGAACGCGCGCATATTTGAGCTAGTGGTTCATTGTATTTTAACTTCTCGACGAAATTATTCATCTCTTGAATTTTGAAAATGTGAAAAGTCCACACAAAAGTCTCTGTATCTAGTGACGTGTGTGGACTAATTGCACACCAGACCCAGCGAAATGCAAATTGAGGTTCAGATTCCCCACTGTTTCCGCGTTTTCGTCGGTCCCTCTTATCGAGAAAAATTCCGCAAAGGTATCCAGTGTCTAAACCCAGTCCGTTAAATACAGAGCATTGTCGCACGCCCACGTACTGCCACAGGTGTCGTTACGGGAAAATTAAACAGTTCTAATTAATGTCCAACCGCAGAGCAAACAAAGATGTCTTACGTAACGTATTTTGAAAAATTAATATAATTTTAGCAAATTGAAAATTTAAATTTTAAAGGGAAGTTCATTTCAATAAAAACATTTTCGTTGAATTGTTGATAATAAATAATTTTGAAGTGACAAACAACAAAGTCTTGTGAAAAAGTGACTATGTTTCGTTTGGAAAAAGGATCAAAACTCGAAAAAAAATCTTGAAAAATTAGAGGGAAATAATAAATAATAATTCATTAGTAGCTACACTGAGAGAAAAACAAACACGTTGTCAAACGAGTCTTGTTGGGGCCAACAAAATCGCTAGTTGAAAATTGCCATAAAAGAATTTGTTTGACGAAATCTTTGGCTCAAGAGGTGGATAATTCACACCAGACGGTGCCTTTTCAGGATGAAAATATCTCATGTAGAGGAAAATTTATGAACAAATATTTTATCCCTAAGTTACAAGATTGCTATCATATCATTATTTTCGTTTCATTTAAGGATTCATTTTTTGTCTGTGATTATTAAACAGCTGAAACGAGAAACTACTATCCCTTGTTTCACATAAAACAAAGATTTTTCGGGAGCAAACTATGTATGGTAGTATCGAACAACGAAGGAGTAGTGCTGGAAATGACATTTCTTACGTGTACAGAGAATGCAATTTTTTTTTTAACTACTAAATATACTTTTGCGACAAAAATTTTTCATTCCGGCGCACTCTCTGCATGTTTGGCACAAAAAAATCCTTTTTTGACTATTTTCTTGGCATAAATAAGACTTGTTCGAGAACTTTGTCGTTTTTCTCTCAGTGTAGAATTATGAGATTATCTCATATTTTTGACAAGGATAGGAGAATCTGAAAGCAGTATAGTGAAAATGATGATCGATTTTTCCACTGAACAAATAATATTAATATCCAAATACGAAATATGTGATATGAATAAAAATAAGCTGCGACTTAATATTCAAAATAAAGTTTTAAATTTCATATGGTGCTGAAAACATAAGATGACGATATTCTAAGGGCGAGATGAACAATAGATTAATTGAATTACTGTGTGAACTAACTAAAAATTGATAACAGTGTGGGCACACGTTTTTACCGAAGATTCATACTTAGAAGTGCGTTCTAAAGGGAATTTAATTGTAATTATGATTGAAACTGTATTCAGTGATCAGGGTAATTAGAAATGAGCAAATCATTTCAGTAGCGAAGGGGTAAAACGGTTCAATTTTGACTATCGATCAGTTTTCCATGAATATCTCGGAATCCAAGGGAGGTAGCAAAATTTTTATTATAAACTTTTTTGTAGAGCCGATTGAGAGCTACAACAAATGTCATTACGGAAATTTCGCTATCTCCCTTAGATTCGGAAATATTCCTCAAAAACTCAGCTGGGAGATGAGTCGACTTAAACCGTTTCACCACTTAGCTACTGATTTATTGTCATATGAAAGTTTAAAACGTTATCAAATTAAATTAACGAATTGAAAAAATTATCAATGATGAATAATTATTTTTATTGGCGTTTTAAAGTAGCTCCACCTTTACGGTAAATTCAAAGATGATTGAAAACTGCAGAAAAATTGCAGAAAACTCGATTAGATTCGGAATTCTAATTTTTTTCTCAATTTAATTATCGTTTTCGTTTTTTCAAAGGAGAAATGTTTAAAAATCAAAATTTAACCCAGTGTCTTATGTGAAAATCAACATTTCCATTGTAATCAAAGATTAAAATCTGAATTTTTTTTCATTAGATGTGAGAAAATCAAGAATTTTTTTGACACCTCATAAAAAATAATCCACCGTTTTGCAAACAAGTTTTATTATTTATCTAAGAGGGAAATGTTTGGAAAAATATCAATATTTTGCGCAATTTAATTTAGATAATACTGACTGGGTATGAATTTTTTCAAATTTTTTCCGTGCAATTTAGTTGAAAAATTTTAAAACTGAAAATATTCAAAAGTACAGCGTAGCCCGGATGAAGGATGGAGCTAATTTAAGTCGATTTTTACCAGAGTTTATCCATAGTTCCTTAAAATTGTACTCACATGGATGTGACTCCTCTCGTTTACCATATCGTCCCTGCGTGTAGAAAGTATTCTCCGCCAAGACAACATTCGCTATCACCAGGACGAGCGACAGGCACACTATCAGGTCCATAGCAGATGCTGGGAATATTCTCCCCCTCGATAAAAAACCTCGGTCTGAGAGGTAAAATCGAAAACGAAAAATACGGTGACGCCCTCTCATTGACCCCTTATTTAATATTTATTCTAGGGGTTGATACATTATATATTGGTGTTCGAAAGGAGATGACAGGGGATGAAACACATTTGCTGGGTTATCTTTTGAAATTTTGAAGTGGGAGGTTTTTTGCATGGGTTCAAGATCGTTGACGGAATATTGATTATTAATTCAGTGGTGAAGTGGAAAAAAAATCAACAGATCAAACAGACCAGAAAACTTATCTTTGAATTTTTTTTTTTACGTTGAATATAAAAATGGATTCGTAATTACCTAATGTGTAGTAATTAAGAAAAATTGTGGAATTGATTTCAGTGGATTTTGAAAATTAATTGTTCGATTGAAGGAGGAATACCTTGAGACAACTTTTGTTGGAAATTTCATGAACTGTAAAATAGATTTTTCAACATTTTTCAAAATGAAATCGCTCATTTCCGATATTAATGCCTAATTTTAGAAAATCTGAATTCATTCTATCGTGTTTTAAAAACTTACTATCGAATTGAGAGAAAAATTCATTCTCATGAATAATTCGATAAAATAAAATAATTTCTCCGATTCCCTCGTCTACAAAAAGTTCATTACATCTTCTTAAATATTTCATCTTCTTGGTAATGAGTAATTTTAGGAAAAAATTCCATAAAATGTAGTTTCCAGAATAATTACACAAATAAGAAAAATCCGGAAGTGCTTTTATTAAATTTTCCAAATTAACTATTGAATTGCAGAAAAAAAAATGTTGTGATGGATTCAATCAGAGGTTTTTTATGATAACTATAATATATTGTGCATTTACCTGATTTTTTTGCAGGCGATCCAACCATTATTGTTCACTCTTTTTTATCCACAAATCATTTGTATTCCTCTTGAAAATTATGCAAAATAAAAAACGTTAGGATAATTGGATTTCAACCTAAAGTTGTGGAAATAGATGCACAAAATTACGAGTGGAATTCCGCACAAATTATTGAGTGTAATGGAATGCAACCACATTTGCTTTTCACGCTCCAATTCAATTTTATCTTTCACGAATCTGAAGTTCAGTGGGAAAACAAGCAAATTTTGAAAGATTTGATAATGAACTTCACATCAAGCCTGATGAAATTAAGAAAAAATATCTATCGTTTTTTTTCTGGCAACTTAAAATTAATTATTAAAATTAAATAAGGGATAATTAAAACTCAAGTACTACAGGCGTGTCTCTAATTAAAAATTGAGCTTTTCCCACATTTGCTGAGAAAATTTTTTAAAAACTTTCGTTGATTTTTTTCTTCTACAACTGATAATTATTGAGGCAATTACAAAAATTTATCACAAATTAAATTTTCAATTAAAAATTATTACTCGAAAAAATGTTTTCTTCGAAAAAATATATTTTATCCTTTTTTTAAAATTCTACAAAAACAAATTTTTTCAGAGCGTTCCGTAATTTTTATCTGAATCTCCTGTGAAAAATTACGATACCGTCACTTAAATTTTCGGAGTCGATTCCGAAATCTGTGAGTGAATTGTGAGTTCCATAATTTTTACTGAACATTACTCTTCGTGTGGAATCAATAATTATCGAGACACTTGAAAATTTTTAATTATCATTACCTTAATTATCAATTAAAAATTAATCAAAAATAATTTTTCTTAAAAAAAATCTATTCACACCTTTTGTTGTACCTGATAAGAATAAAACAAAGTCTTGACATTTATTTCTAAACGTTGATTTAAAAAAAAATCACTATTTAACCGAAAGGGCGCCTGAAATCGGCTGTTCTCTGATGTTCTACCACTTCACTACGAGAAAATATCCTTTAAAAAATTGTGAATCTACGGAATTTAATTCGTCTCATCAATCTATTCAACAGCAAATTCGATTCGTGTGTCAGAGATTTGAAAAAAAAAATGAAAAGCCTCGGATAACTCACGGAATAACAGAGAGCTGAGGGCATCCCAGGGGGTGAAACGACTGTGGGATCCTCCAGCACCGGCAGAAGCTTTATATACTCCCGGGTAGTCCGCCCACCTTCACGAAGAGGGGTTCATTGAGGGGCGGGAGGGGACATGTGACAAATTATCTTCCTCATTTATCCAAATTTCCCCACTCCAGCGGAAAAACGTCTACACCCAGGAACAATTATAATTCTGCCAATCAAATTTGGTTCAGACACACAAATGCCCAAAATTTCACTATAAATTCTTGTACTATACCATTATTTTTTCCATTAATCTCCTTCTTTCAATTTTTTTTCAAATTTTTTCCTTCCAAAAGCTCGGCGAATAGTGAATTTCTTCGCGAATAGAAATGTTTAGAAAGCAAAAAAAAAACCGGATGAAAGAATCTGTCTTTAACGCAATTTAGAAAATCCTTTTTTGCTTCCGAATGGAAAAGCTTTGTGTTTGAGCGATTTTTAGATTTTCTAATTTCGATGGCAGATGGTGTAGAATGTTATGAAACGTGAAGAAATTATATTTTTAAGGTCACGTCTGTATGTATGTGTGACAACTTGGGTTTTTGGTGATCAATTTTTAGAAAATTCAACATAAATACGGTGAAATTTGTCGGTAAAAGTCTGAAATTTTGGCTCATAGCTATGATTAAGCTTCACTTTGGTGCGCAGTTTCAGCCCGATCGGTCCAGTAGTTCCTGAGATATAACAACTTCTTTAAATTTCGTTTTTCCTCAATATCTCAAAATCTGCTCCACCGATTTCAATTTTTTTTTCAAAATACTCGTCTCAATGCCCTCTATCTGGATCGATCAAAATATATATATACCCGTTCAGACAAAAATTGAAGATATTGCCGTTTTTCCGGTTTTTCATGAAAAATCTTGTTTACACGATAACTTGATAAAAAATGGAGATAGCGAGTTGAAATTTTGTATGCTTCTAGCTTTTATTCCTATTCTAAAAAAAACATACACTTAAAATCGATAACTATCGATGTCTCACAAGTCTCACGCTTATTCCTCATTGGTTCCAGTCGTCTGAGGCGGTAAATTTAATTCATGATTAATTTCATTTTGAGATTTTCAATTATGATTGTTACAATTACAGCGCGCTGTAGCGCGCGTTCGGTCTCGTATCATAAAAGATTGGTATCGTGGATGGGCACAATCGGCCGAGCGCCGGAGTCGAGGATTTGGTTCTGATTGGACGTACACAGGTCTTTCAAGATCTCTCCAGACCTAGATGGACCTGGAAAGTCCTAATCAGTTCTGCGACGTACTTTTCCAGAGACCATTCGAATCGTCAGTTCTTTTCGGTCCTGAGAAGTCCTCCTCGATGCTACCGAGAACGCGTGATTTTACGAGCGGGTGAAGAGGAAGGCATGTATGCGGAGGGTTGAAATTTGTAGCCAACGAGGAGACAGGGTTGCAGAATATATTTTAGCCACCCTCATCTCCCCGTTTGCAGGCGGTGTTTAAATAAAAAATAGTGAACGTTGATTCTGTATTTATTGACCCCCTGATGCCAATGAAACCCTC
>NW_021680488.1:296165-304059 GCF_001412515.2 Diachasma alloeum
GCACGTCATTTCTCGACCCGCTCTTTCATTTGAGCCCAAAAAAACATTCATATCTTGTCTGACATCGCTGCTACAAACTCGGGTCTACAATTCGGGAAATTTAAGTGACGGTATCGTAATTTTTCACAGGCGATTCAGATAAAAATTACGGAACGCCCTGGAAAAATTCCATGACGGTTCCGTAAAATTTCCTACAACCGTATTTCGCTCCGGAATTACGGAAGAGATACGTAATTTTTATTGTATATTTCTCTCCGTGTAGCTCTTACAATATTGAAGATTCGTATTTTGGATAGGCGCAATCGGTGGAGCAGTTTCGGAGATATTTAACCTTTTGTATAAATCTATTTCATTAAAAGGTTCACGGAAGGAACTATTCAATAAAAATTACATATTTTTTCTGTAATTCCGGAGCGAAATGTGGTTGTAGGAAATTTTACGGAACCGTCACGGAATATTTCCAGAACATTCCGTAATTTTGATCTGAATCTCCCTTGAAAAATTACGATACCGTTACTTAAATTTTCTGAGTAAAGAAAATTGGAATAATTCCAAATGTTAATAATTATTATTGGAGTTTCTTCGCGGTCATATGCAGAAGAATATTCTTATTGATCACCATAATTCTCACGCTTGGAACTGATTTCGGAGCACCTGGAAATGATTGGCCTGGAGAAATACGTTTCAAAAGAGATATTTTCTTCTACTAAGAGTATGAAAAAGATATCACCAATAACATTTTCTTGGAAGGAATAAATTTTTTCTCAGTGTAGCATGTGGTTACGGTTGTATGCCTGTCACAAGGACAGGGAATTGCTAAAGATCCATTTGGAAGTTTACTACCAATAGAATTTGTAGAAATGCAAAAAAACTTTTTTTTTCTTCTTATCATCTATGTGAAGCTGTATAGACCGTAAGGTCTCGTGGACATAAAATAAAAATAAAAAATTCGAATTCACAACGTTGAGAATTCAGTAGCGAAGTGGTAAAACGGTTCAAGTCAATTTTGACTATTGGCCAGTTTTCAGAGAATATCTCGGTATCCAATGGAGGTAGCAAAATTTTTGTTACAAACTTTTTTGTAGAGTCAATTGACAGCTACAACAAATGTAATTACGAAAATTTCGCTATCTCCCTTAGATTCTGAAATATTCCTCAAAAACTATGCTGGGTCGACTTAAACCGTTTTACCACTTTGTTACTGAATTCAAGTGCAACTATTGTTTCAAAAAAATTTTCAAAAAATTTCTAACAGTGTAGATTTTCACTCAAAATACTTGGCTTCTCGATGATTATAAAAAAAATTGCTATTTAACTGAAAGGGTGCCAGAAATCGACTGTTATGACCTTTTTTGCTACTACTATTTTACCCCATCACTACGCGAAAATATCCTTAAAAAAGATTATAAATCTATAAAATTTAAGGGGAGACTACTATGAGTTTTAAAAGTCGTGGGCGATTGGAGTGAAATTTCTCATACATTGACGATCGATTATAGATATCTAAAAACGAATAAGAGTGCAAAAAAAGTAATTGTTCATTGTTCGTTTGCCCCGCACACGCTTAAAATGTTCAAAATAGTCCAGGGCCTCGAACTTTTGAGTTACAGCGGTTTCTTTTTTTTCAAAATTTTTGAAAAAATAGGTGCAATAACAATTACGAATTAATTTTTTGAAATTCGACTCCTGCACAGACAGTTTCATCTTGTTTAAAATAAAAATTTGCGCCACTCATGTAAAATAGGCAGAAAAATTACCCTTAAAATATTTAAAATATATTCCCGATTTTTTCAGGAACATTTTTCGGGCTGTTTTACATGAATGGTGCAATTTTTTATGAAAAAAAAAAAATATTTTAAGCGTCTGCGGAGCAAACGAACAATAAACAAGTAATTTTTTTTGCACTAATTATTCATTTTTAGACATGTATAACCCTTCTTCATAGAGAGCATTAGGTGAGAGTCCAATGGTTTTGAGGGTCAACCCTTACCCTGACATGTATTCGAGGGTCATTAGACCCTCAAAATCACTCAACTCTGAACTAAAAAAAAACCTTCCCCAATTGTTTCATTTTGCCCCAGTTTCCTCCTGGAATTTCCATTCGAAATACTTGATATCTCGCTCATGAATCCGGCTCCATTCACCAATTTCCTGAGCAATCACCTAAAATCGAAGGTTCTATTCCCTAATTTGCATTTCAATGCACCCTACAAGCGTAGATGACAATCAGGAAATTTTCCTCACTGTCGACCACGAGATAAATCATTACCCCATGTTCAAACATAAATTAACTGTTCCCCCCCAGTCTAATAACTCATGTGCTAACTGACAACGAAATACGTTAAAATTTGAATGAGTGAAATAAAAATATAAATCAAATTCAATGTTTAAAAAATAAATTTATGTTTGGAGTAAAAATTTGGGGTGTGATGTGTGAAGTTTTTTCATTGCTCTCATGAAATATACATTTGAAATTGCGTGGCATGACCTTTTGACGAAACTCGTGGGAGATATTATCTTCGGTTCGTCCTCCATCGTTTGGAAGCAATCATTTAAAATTCATGTAAATCCGCAAATTGAGAATATATTTTCCTTCAAATTGAGGAACTATTGGGTCCAATTTAAAACGATTTTTTCAAGTTTTTTTTCATAATTCAGAATTGGTTGAAGAACTGTTTCAATTACTATCCAAAATAATTAATAATGTTAATTCATAGTTTCAATAGTTTGAATAGTTCACTTTTCGTCACAGCGTGATGAAAAAAATATACATAGACATAATATTACATTACTTGATAAGCGGAATAGAGGCTTCAAAAATCGTTGGACATAATTTTTTTAAAGTGATAGTACAAATAGTTGAACATACCCAAGAAGATTGGGAGCGAACCCCCCTGGGGTTGGCGAGCGAAACGAGCAGGGGGCCAAGCCCCCTAGTCCAAAATAATAATTAAAAAACCCCTATTTAAAGTAAAGTAAATTTACTAACTGTAAGAAAATCCACACATTTCAAATGCAAATATTCATATACATTTACTTGCGGCAAGTAAATTTACTCGTCAGAAGTAATGTTTTTTCTCAGTGCACACTTGAATTTCGCGAAGCATTTCCCACCTCTGGATATTCCACGAAAATCCATGAATAAACAAAAGATAAAATCAAACAAAAAAATGTTTAATCAGCCGGATAATCGGCGGCAGTCGTAAAACCGTACAATGTGAATGTAAAATTGTTTTCCTCTGAGGTAATTAATTAAACAAACGTAATAGAGCGGACTCAAGTATTTTTCGTCCACGTGAGGGTGAGGGTCTCCGGGGAGCCCTTGGGTCTCACCCGAGCTGCCCAACAACACGCATGTTAACTCTCCTGCCCTCTTTACTTGTTGCGTGCGTCGTTCTGTTCAATATCCTCGTTGTTTCGCTATTTATGACATCGGATAACTCATCCTGGTGCAGATAATAGTCCTGATAACGAGTACAATTTTCCAACACCTTTCTCATTCAGCTATTGAATTCTTTCTTGGTCTGAATGGATCTAATATTTCGAAGATCGCTCTGTAGGTTTCTTACTGTGCTTTTTAATTTTTTAGAAAGTTGTTTATTTCATGGTTTAAGAAAATAATTCAGTAGCGAAGTGGTAAAACGGTTTAAGTCGATTTTGACTATTGGCCAGTTTTGCACTTTTGAGGCAGGTATCACAAAATAGTATATTTCGTAACGAGTGTAAAAAAGTGTTTTTATGCCACTCATGCCTGAAACCGGCTGGATTACACACTCGACGCTTCGCGTCTCGTGTCTAATTCAGCCGGTTTCAGGCTTCGTGACATAAAATTTTGTTCAGTACTTGTTGGGAAATTTCGTCCTTAACGTGTGTGGTTACATCACTCGCCTTCGGCTCATGCTGTAAACCCCACACACGTTAAAGATGAAATTGCCCCACACGTGCTGAAATATACTATTTTTGGCGAGTGGGAGGTTTATATCACGAGCCGAAGGCAAGTGATATAATCCCACGAGCTAAAAAACATTTTTTCAAGAGTTACGAACAATATTTTTCATCACAATGTGGCGGAAATTGGACTTTTAGGCACGCGGAGCGTTCGGTTTGTTTAATAGCAAAACTTTGCGAATTCGTTAAAAAATTCCATTGGATTTCTATTGAAATTTTCAATAGAAAATATGCAATGGAAAAAGTCAATAGAATTCGATTTTTCAATATAACTGATTCTCTTCAGATAGTTCCTGTAGACTTTCCTCCGCCCAAATTTTCCAAGTTTTTTAATTCTATTTTTCTTTTTTTCTCACCAAGATGATCAAACAAAAAAAGTAAAAATTTGAGTCGAGTAAATTCTACAGAAAATACCTCAATAGAATCAGTTGAATAGAAAAACCGAATTCTTTCGATGTTTTTTATAGAGTATTTTCTATTGAACATTTCAATGGAATCGGCCAAAAACTAATAGAAAGTTTAATAGAAATCCAGTGGAATTGTCTGACGAATTCGATAGGATTTTCTATTAAATTTTTTCACCCGTGCTATCCAGGAAGGACCAGTCCCTTTACCAAAAATCTGCAATCACTCGTCCCCTATTTTCGTATAAGCTCTTCCCCGAGATTAGCACGGATTTGAAAGGACTCAGCGGGGTAATTGAGGGTGACTCGCAAGGAACAATCAACGAAAAATGTCTGACCTGGGGCACTATCTCATTTATCAGAAAGAATCTCTCGTTTCCGGATTGTAATTGTAGCCTAGGATAATTTAATTATCATTTTTTCATTTCATTAAATCAATTCTTCATCGATTGCGAATTTATGGGGAATAAAATAAATTCATTCTACTGATTAAAAAATTTGGAAAGTGAATGAATGCAGCAATTTGAAAATTTTCTCATAACAAAATTATGAAATTCTTCATCTCAGTGAATTCTCCGAATAAATGTTTATAATTTAAAAAATCCCACTCAAAATTGATGGAATGAAAGTAATGAATTTCCGTCGCGAATTTTTCCTCCGAATATAAATTGCCTTTTACCGTTCGTAATCTCCCGATCATGAATATCAACAAATGATAAGAAAATAGCTAATTAAACCCTTTGAACCGACCGCCGCCTGAAATTGTGCAGTTGTGCATGAAGATAACTCGTATTTGATCGCCGAAAAAATAGTAAAAAATTTGGAGTACGGCATCTGTTTTGTGTTTATAATTCCCATCTGCTGTTAGCTATCGATTTCAAACAATTGAACCCCCACCACCAGTTCCGCCCACGCGACAGTGGCGAGTGGCCTCCTAACCTCCAAAGATCATCAGAATTATCAACAAAAAGAGCGCTCTTGATTTTGGTGACCCTCAATTTTTATTTGATTCTTCAAATGATGATTGTCGCGTCATTAATTCAATTATCTCGCCCCATTCGAGGGAAAATCCACTGTTCTCAAGCGGTAAGTGAATTCTTTTCTTCAAGTATTTTTTATTTCTTAGATGAATTGTAGCAGTGGCACATAACCTCGTGAACTCTTCATCCGTAATTTATCTATTTCATTTTATTATTAGTTTATGTTATTTTTATTTGTTTTTATTCTATCTGGACTTGATGAGCTAGATTGACCACTGTTTCACGAAAATCAGATGGAAATATGATTTTAAATAGTCATTTAAAGTTGATTATTTATGTTTAATCAAGATGAAACGGAAAATAACATTCAGATATTCCAGGAAATATACGTTAACTATTTGAAATAATATTTCATCTGCAATTTCTCATTAATTCGATGTCAAAACAATAACAAATGGAATTGTTCTGAATTCTATTTTCTGTATTCAAAACTTCAAATGCTGTTTTATTTTTCATCTGCACTATTTCATGGAAATTGAATGGAAAGTCGATTTTAAATAATTCATAAGTCTGGAATGAAATTATTCACGCATTTTATTTGGTGTGTTTAACTGATTAAAAATCGGAAATATTTAAAGAATATCGGAATAGAATTTTATTTATTCAATGAATTAATGTAGGGGAAGTGGGGCAAAATGAAACAGTCGAAAAATGATTGACGCAATTCAAGCAAAAAAATTTTTTTTAGATATTTTTTATTATATTTTGTTTATTAACTTTGTTTCATTCTTGAGAGTACTAATGAAAACAATAATTTTCCATTCAATAGAATAGATCTCCCTTAATAAATAACGAACTTAATTGATATCCAACGGAATTGATTGAAAAGCCGAGTTGAAGAATTTCTCACGATGAAATACTACTAAAAATATATATTCCAATGTTTCCCAAACTAAAATAAAATAGATATTCGATATTTAGTCCTCTCGGAATAAAAAATGAAATAGTATTTCCCATTATTTCAATGAATATTGACTGGAAAAATTGATTTCATTCAATTTCTTGAGTTTAAAAATATTTAATTTAGTTTTTTATTACTTATTCGCAACAAAAACCTCAATAATTAATTCAAGATATCGAGATACTCTACAAAAGAGAAGAAATCCGAGCCGGAGATCCCCAAGAATGAGCTCGAGGGGATGTTCAGCGCTCAGGTCCAACCGGACAAGGGAAAAATATACGATAAAAAGCCGTTCAAAATTAGGATCGAGGCGGGCAAGAAGTACGCCTGGTGCACCTGCGGCCACAGCAAGGGCCAGCCCCTCTGCGATGGCACTCACAAAAATACCTTCCTGAAGATCACCCTCAGACCCATATACTTCCAGGTCAAGGAGACCAAGGAGTACTGGTTATGCAATTGCAAGCAGACCAACAACAGACCTTTCTGCGATGGGACACACGTGAGAGAAGACATTCAGGCGAAAATTAAATAATTTGTCACGCGTCGTGGGCATTATTAATATTATGTACTGGGTTTATTGTAAATATATTGAAGGAAAAAACAAAAATCATCTGTTTTATATTAATTAGTCTGATATGAACATCAATAAAAAATGAAAAAGTCATTGAAGAGAGAATGATAAACCGATTCTTTAATATTTGATGACTTGAGATTGACAGAGTAAATTCAATAGATAGTGGCGTCATTTTGAAGGTATTTTAATCAACATCAAAATGGAACTAAAGAAGGCTGGGGCAATATGGACATCTGGGGTAAAATGGACACTCAAAAAATTTGCGAAAAAAATTTTTTTTTTCAAAATTCAAATTTTGGAAAATTGTTACATTAGGCAATATGGACACCTGATAAATCAGTATAGAGCGGACTAAAATAAATGCTCAAAACCTTTTCAATAATCAAATTTTTAAAAAATGTTTCTTGGTAAAGTCCACAACCGAAAAATTATTCAAGAGTGGGATAAAATGGCCAACCGAAAAAGTTGGTCCTATTCAACTTTTAATCAAGAAAATTTCCAACAGAATCGTGTCGGTATCTTTTTATAGAGAGAAATTACAGTTGGAAGAGATATTAACAAATAAACTTCAACTCTATTAAATTTTGCATTGAAGTTTGGAGTATAGATTAGCTTCGGATTTCCTGTTTTACTATTGAACTAGCTCTGAAATTATAATTTTTTTTTTTCAATGAACAATTGCACGTCCTACACAACTGACCTTTTGTCCATTTTCTAAATTTGTAAAATGGCTACTTTTCTGCTTAAAAGGAAATCACCATAAAACAGTGGGAGAAGGGGAGGATGAATGAGCAAAGAAAAATTTGGTTTACCACCCCCACGACAAAGTCAAAAATGAAGTTGTTTTTTCAATTAGAAAATCGCAGTCATGACTAGTGTTTCAGAAATTGAATAACATCGTTGAAATACAAAAAATTGAGTAAGAAATTGAAGTGTCCATTTTACCCCATTTTTGCTTTACCTTACAACTCCTACAACCCAGTTATGACAATGTGTTCGTTTTTATAAACTTCAAAGCCCCCCCCCC
>NW_021680488.1:304148-332129 GCF_001412515.2 Diachasma alloeum
CTCCTCTGAATTCTTATAAATCGTTTGATCATTTGATCAGGAAATATTGAAGATTTACGAAAATTAATTTCTCTGTTTTTATAAACTTCAAAGCCCCCCCCCACTCCTCTGAATTCTTATAAATCGTTTGATCATTTGATCAGGAAATATTGAAGATTTACGAAAATTAATTTCTCTGTTTTTATAAACTTCAAAGCCCCCCCCCACTCCTCTGAATTCTTATAAATCGTTTGATCATTTGATCAGGAAATATTGAAGATTTACGAAAATTAATTTCTCTGTTTTTATAAACTTCAAAGCCCCCCCCCACTCCTCTGAATTCTTATAAATCGTTTGATCATTTGATCAGGAAATATTGAAAATTTACTAAAATTAATTTCTCTGTTTTTGTCCTTTGGAAGTTTTTTACACCGAATGGAGGACTTCGAATTTCCCGCGCTGAATTGACGCATGTTATAGACGACCACCACTTCCGGGTAGTTCCCTCTGTGATTGGTCGACTCCCCCCCACTCCCCACAATTTTCAAACGACGAAATTCCGAGGCAAACTGGCAAACGCGTCTGTTTTCCAACGTATTTCTAAACCGTCAAACATAGCAGGGGCCTCTGTCATTTTCCCCAAAGATTTTGTTGTTTTATCATTAATAAGTGGATCAGGAGTCTCGTGAATAATCCGATAGCCGTGAGAGAAGCTCGGGAATAATGAAGCCATCGTAAGTACATGAATTTCATCGATTAAGTGAATATTGAAGGTTAAATTAAGTTGACACTCGATGTGGCGAATTTTCAAGTGAAAATTAGGTGAAATTCTCTCTGATGGTCCACTGGAGATGAATTTTTACGTTTTAGAAATCACAATCACTCTTTGTTGTGTGAACCTCACCATAAAAAATATTTAACTGAAAAAAAATAGAAAAATTAATCAGTTGTGAAGCAGATTCTTAAAAAATCTCTGATGTCTCGTCAAAAAAATGATACGATTTTTTTTTTTCCTCAATACAAAGCTTTAAAAGAGGCCTAAAAAAAACGACAAGTTAACTAAATTTCAGTCCAACAATTCCGATTTATGAATAATGAACAAGTTGATTCCAACTTTTTTTTAGTTGTTAATTTATCTTGGGAATTAGTGATTCTAAGGGAAAATGTCAAAAGACTTTTTTTGTAGACGAGAAAATTTCCAATCAATAGGAGAGGGTGGGGTAAAACCGACACTTTAAACTTTTTAAAAATTATTCATAACTGAAAAAATTTATCAATTGAGCTCAGTTTAGGCTCGTCACAAAGGGAAAAAATTGTTCTTTGTATTGAAAAAAAAGTATTGAATTTTATCAACAATTCAACCCCTCATTAGCATTTTAAAAAAAGTCAAAAGTGTCCGTTTTACCCCAACCTCCCTTAATGTGCTTTTACTTTTTCCTCTGAAGGCATTTGTTATCGAGATGATGACCCCTTGATTAAAAATAAATCTAGGGGTGTACTAATACTTGTAGGTCATGAGCATACTCATTAGCACTTGAAAAAAGTCCACACGAATGTTAAACTCTTTTAGCCCTGAAAAATCCAGTAGGGAAGTGGTAAAACGGTTCAAGTCAGTTTTCAATGAACAACTCGGAATCCAAAGCAGATATGAAAATTTTTGTCATATCCGTTTTTGTAGTACGAATTGAGAGCTACAAAAAAAGTTATGATGAAAATTTCGCTATCTCCCTTAGATTCGGAGCTATTCCCCAGAGACACATTAATAATTTTTCCCATGAAATGTACGTGTGATGAGTGTAAGAAATTAATTCAGTGAATTCTTCAGTTATTTTTTTAAACAATAGTCTCCCGTTTCGCCAAAGAGTTTCCCCATGACATGCCATCTCAGGCACGCGAAAACATAAATTATTTATTACAAAAGATAATTTTACATTGGGAATAGAATTCAGTAACGAAGTGGTAAACCGGTATAAGTCGATTTTGACTATTGGCCAGTTTTCAATAAATATCTCGGAATTGAAGGGAAAAAGCGAAAATGTTGTAATTTTCTTTTTTGTAGCTCTCAATTTGCTCTATAAAAAAGGTTATGACAACAATTTTTCCATTTCCCTTAGATTTTGAGATATTCATTGAAAACTGGGCAATAGTCAAAATCTACTCATACCGGTTTACTACTTCACTATTGAATTTTTACTCATTCCTTCAGATTTTTCCGCAATCTCGAAAAGCTTCCTCATAAGACTGCATCATTTTTGGACTTCTAAATTAATTATTATCAATAATAATAGACTGCTGATTGAGCACAATGTCCACCTGATTTTCGATTCATGCCAACTGTCGATTAGAATTTATTTCAGATTTTAATCTTCAAAATTATAGTATATTTCAGTACAAGTGCGTAACAGTATACTTTTAACCTGGGAAGTTAAAACTAATTATTCTCATCAGTACTCCCAAGAATAAAAAAAAGTTGATGAAAAAAAATTTATTAATAAAAATTTGTTTTGCTTGAATTCCGTTAAACAGTCGTTTTGTCGACTGTTTCATTTTGCCCCACTCTCCCGTACTCTGGGCCTCCCGAGGGGAAAACCGTCTTGAAATCGCACATATCTTGTTCCCAAATTAAAGTGATGTATCGACAACTTCGAATCGTCTTACCGCTTCGCTTCCCATAAATCCGATAATTGCTGCCGCTCGAAGCCCCCCGAACCAACCGACCTGACCTCTTGCAGCCGTCCGAAGCCCCCGCTGTCCGCGCGCAAGCCAACGCGCCCCCGCTTCCAGCAGCCCCTCTCAAAGGACCCAGTGCAGGTCTACTGCCGGGTGCGCCCCATGCAGAGCCCCACCGACACCTCCTGCATGAAGGTGATCTCCCCAACCACAATTCTCATAACGCCCCCCGAGTCCTCCACGAACTTCCGTGCCACCACCAAAGAAATCCAGACAACCTTCACGAAGGTGTTCACCCCCGACGTCCCCCAAGGCGAAATCTTCAGCTGCGTGGCGCTCCCCCTCGTCGAAAACCTCATCAACTCTAAGAACTCCCTCCTCTTCACCTACGGTGTAACGGGCTCGGGGAAGACCTTCACCATGACCGGAGAGCCCCAAAACTCCGGGATAATGCCCCGTTGCCTAGACGTTCTCTTCAACAGCATCTCGTCGTACCAAGCCAAGAAATTCGTCTTCAAACCGGACCCTTTCAACTCCTTCGAGGTCCAAAGTGACACAGACGCAATGTTAGACCGACAATCAGAGCTGCACGCGGGTCTGACGACCCCCAGACCCCAGAAGACAAAGTACAGACGTCAGGACAGTGACACAGACAGCAATCCCCCATTGCCCCGATCACCAGACGAGTCGCAATCGCTGCCTGTCGACGAAGACAGTGTCTACGCTGTCTTCATAACGTACGTGGAGATCTACAACAACTCTGTGTACGATCTCCTGGACGAGGAGGAGCCAAAAGGCAAGACCCTCCAGTCGAAAATCCTGAGAGAGGATGGCAACAAGAACATGTACGTTCACATGGTGACGCAGATCGAAGTCAAGAGTTCTGAGGAAGCCTTCGAGGCCTTCAGGAGGGGCCAGAGGAAGCGAAGAGTGGCTCACACAGCTTTGAATGCCGAGTCCTCGAGGTCGCACTCGGTTTTCACCATCAGATTGGTGCAGGGGCCGTTGGACAGTCAAGGGGAAAATGTTGTTGATGACAAGAGATTGATAGCCATCTCTCAGCTGTCTCTGGTGGATCTCGCGGGCTCGGAGAGAACCAACAGAACGAAGAACACTGGACAACGTCTGAGGGAGGCCGGCAACATCAACAATTCCTTGATGACCCTGAGGTCGTGCTTGGAGATATTGAGGGAGAATCAGACCACCGGCAGCAATAAGATTGTGCCTTACAGGGACTCGAAGCTTACACATCTATTCAAGAACTACTTCGATGGAGAGGGCAGGGTCAGGATGATTGTCTGCGTCAATCCGAGGGCTGACGACTACGACGAGACCATTCAGGTGATGAAGTTTGCGGAGATGACGCAGGAGGTGCAGGTCGCTCGTCCCATCGTTCCGAAGATCGATCTTGGGTTTACGCCAGGGAGAAGACAAGCTAACAAGATATTTAAGGAAGCTAGGAGTCGGCTGGAGGCCATGGGGAGGCCTGAGGCTGCTGATCTTGATCTTGACCTGGGGCTTGTCTACTCATTGGGAGGAGCCTTCCCTCCGATGGATGTCAACAATCCCCATCATGACGAGGTCATCACGACTCTGATGAGATTCTTGGAGCACAGGATTGCCAGGAGGAACCTGTTGAGGTCCGATCTGGAGACTAAACAGAATGACTTCAGAAAGATGCTGCATAACATTGAGCAGGAGAACATGACGTTCAAAGTGGAGAATGCCTCGTTGAAGGCAGCCAATTCCCAGCAGAAGAAGAAGCTCAGTACTCTGGAGGATCATGTCTGCAAGACGGAGACGCAGATTGACAGTCTTCTGAGGAAGCTCAACGCTGCTAATGAGACCATTCAGAAGCTGCAGGTGGAGTTGAGGGACAAGGACTTTTGTCTCAACCAGAGGTTGATTGAGAAGCAGAAGGTCAAGCAGAGGTTCAATACGAAGATGCAGCAGGAGACTGACAAGATGAATAAAGAGCTTGAGATGAAGCTGAGGCAGCAGAGGATGAGGATGCAGAGCCAGACCAAAGCTACGGAGGACAGGCTGAGGCTTGTGAAGAAGATCCTGGACGACGACGGGAATATCATCATTCCGGTTGAGAAGGAGAGGGTCGAGGAGAGGATTCCTGAGACTGTGTCGGGGAAGATTGCTGCTGCTGACGGCAGGTCCAGAAGGGACAAGGTTCCTGTGGCCAATTTGAGACACAGGAGGAGTCAGAGTGCTGATCGCTGGGTTGATCACAGACCCGGGGCTTTGGTTCCCATTGGGACTGTTCTCCAGCCATTGATGAGGAGGAGGAGGAGCGTCACCAAGCTGACGGACCCCAAGGAGATCACTGATGGGGCATCCAGGTACTGTCTCATTGCTCAGGAACAGGACACTGATGGGGAACTGGAGACCAAGCTTTACAAGGGGGACATTGTGCCCACCAGTGGGGGAGGCGCACAGGTCGTGTTTAATGACGTTGAGTGCCTTAAGCAGATGTCTCCGACTGCCAGGAGGAAGAGGAGTGGCGGCAATGAGGAGGAGGGGACCAGCGAGGAGAATGCCGAGAGCAAGAGACCTAGAGTCTTTAACTAGTTTTATGCTGTTTGAGTGGGGAGATTGGGAATTTGCCTCGAGATGACTCCAAATTTTTGGGAATGTCCAGTTTTTTTGAATTATTAAGGTAGGAAGAGGCACTTTCACAGCGAAATGGGAAAAAGGGTCAAGTCGATTTTCGCTGTGCCTCAGTTTTTTACGAGTGTCTCGGAATCTAAGGCAGATGGCAAAATTTTGTTATTACGTTTTCTGTTGAACGAACTGGGAGCTACAAAAAAGGTATTAACGAAAATTTCGCCATCTTCCTTAGATTCGGAGATATTCCTCGAAAACCCAGATGAGAGCAAAGTCGACTTAAATGGTGTGCCTGGGAGGAGTCCCTCTGTAATAAACGTAACTATCTTATATTAACGATGTATTTAAGGGAAACTTGATTGACATGTGCTTAGAAAATTACATGGTTTGAATACTCTTTGTAATAGTATTTACAAAAATAAATTAATCACTATTTAATTCGTAATTTCCTTTATTATCTTCATACCTCCTTCTTTCGGTTTTCAATTCATTCATTAATCGCTATAATTCCTGGACAATCTAGCCGGCACATGTTACCGACCGGTGAATACTGAATATATATACAACAATTTATTTATCTTATGCAATTTTTTTTTATTGATTAAAACAACTTTTTCATTTTTTTTTATTCAAATTGTGTCTCTGTGTTGTTAATCGTGAAAAATTTATGAACAAAGGAGTCGTATTGTCACTGAAAAATGGTTGTTTCGTGGAAAATAATCGATTCAATTGAATTTTTGAATCAAACTCGAACAATTCAAAGTGTTTTTAGGTGTTAAATTTGTTTATTGTGTCGTGTAAATTAGTGGGAAAAAAAACTGTTGCTGAATTTTCATCTTCCCCAACAGCACAAAAATAATAGCATTGGCAACCGTTGATATGAACAAGCAAAGAGTGAACATAGTTTTTTCGTACAAAAAAAATTTCGACGTTAGAAAAAAGAAAACAAAAAATTAGAATATTCTTCTTAATTAAATTTCTTAAGTCTAGGACGCAAAATAGAAACGATTGAGCGTATTTTTGCATTTTTTCCTTACATCTGAACATTTTATCAATTATTTTCATGTTTACTGAACGTTCTGAAACAACGAACATGCAACGAAACGTTGACATTCAATTCTAGAAGTAACAATTTCAGAAAAAATAGAAAAAAAACAAGAGATTTGCAGGAGGAATTAATTAGACGCGAAATAAAAATTGAGGACTAGATAGTGGTTTCACCTTAAATCTTTAAAAAATAAATTTTATATTAAGTTTGGGCATTTATCGATTAAACTTCTCATGAATTATAAAAAACGTTTATCAATAGGAGTAATGATTAATAGTGTTTTTTTCTTTCTCAATAGGTTCAAGTCAACATTTATTCCTATTGTATTATTGATTTGTTCCAAAATCTCTGTCTCTTCTTCATTCGAATAATCCTTTCGTACCGATCATTAATTTTTTCCTTTCAACAAGTGTCTCACACTCAAAGCTAAAAAAAGAACATTAATCACAAGAGCAAATACGGAAATTCCTATTCTTCCTCATGTGAAGATGAAGAAACTCGACGTTAGGAGTGAGGAGATAAGATAGGCTGTTGATCAATGATAATACCGTGATGAGGATCAATGATTAATTGAGTAGTCAGACAGGATTAGTCAGTTTTACTTGGGAACAATTCGATTTTTGTAGCTTTTGATTTTTTCTACAGATGAGAAGATATTCTCTGAAATATCAGGATCGACTGCATTCAGTCGTCTTCATCGTTTTCTTGAATTCTTTGCATTTAAGAGATGCAAGAAAATTTTTATCGAGACGTTTTTTGAAGGTCAGACTTTTTTTATCCAAAAAATTTTCGTGATAAGGAATTTTTTATCTGCATTAGATTAAATCCAGTTACTGCCATCAGTTTTTTTTAATTTCTTAGAATCTGACGAAGTTATCAGTATCGGTTTTATTGATAGTTGTGTTTTACCTTTCAATTTCCTCTACAAAGAAAGAGTGTTTTTTTAAATCTTGTACTTCCCTTAAATTCGAAGATATTTATTAAAAACCTCAGTATCAACTGAATTCAATTTTGTTCACCAGTTTTCCTGGAATTTCTTTGAATTTAAGAGACTTATGAAAATTCTTATTGAGACGTTTCCTGAGCCTCTGACCTTTTTCCTAGAAAAAAAATACCCCCAAAAATCGTCTCCTGCCCTCAACTCCCTCAAAATCCCAGCCAAACCCTCACTTTGACCAATGCCATCCCCCAAGCCCAAAAAATCCCCTCGAAACTCTCCAAACACTCCAAAAATCTCCTCCTTACTCAATAGCTTTGCTCATGAACTCGATAAACCTCTTCCCATACTGTTCAGGATCACAAGTGGATATTCCATCAACATTAGCCCCATATTTAACAGTTTTTGCAGCCTTAGCAGCTTGCTTTCTGACCCCATAATGCGTCAGCACGTCGATAATAGCCAGAAAATAAATCTCCTTGTTGTTAGCCCCCTCCTTGCTGGGAATGGCGTAGATATCCAGCTCTGGTATAATGGCATCATCATACTGGAGGCTGGCATCCCTCATGAGAGCAGCATGAGGTGACTCTGGTGGTGTTGTCATTCCCGTGACCCCAGACCAGCCCCAGACCCTGTCTACCCCAGGTCCCCTGGAGTCCAATCCACTGCCAGACTCGCTGTCATCCTCGTCGTCGTGATTCTCCTCGTCCTCCTCCCTCTCTGCCCTCTCCCTGTTCTCCTGTTCAGCCCTCGCACAGTCGTGAAGGCCCAGCAGCAACGAGTAATCCATCAAGTGAAGCCTCGTTAGAAAGTCCACGTCTGCTGTGAGGGTCTCTATCAGCTTAGATTTTGCCTCCTCACCTATGTAGATCTTCATTCCTTCCTTGACAAAGTCGTTGTCCTTGTACGTGGGGAGATCCTTCTCCTTCTCCTTGTCAGATGCCTCGCGATCAACTGTCGAACCCTTCAGGTCGAACTTCCTGTGCGTTGTCAAGTGGTTCGAGAAGACGTTTCGAATTGCCACTACGTAGTGCTCCACTCCGTCAACTGTCAGCCGGTACATACCCAGGTACTGGGGGAGCAGGGTCTTTCCGTGTCTCTCCACTATGTACTGAAAAGTGGAAATTCAGTGAGTTTGGTTGTTTGAGATGAAGCGAAGAGGGCGGAATAAACGACAGGGAGCCTGGTAGATCAAACCCAGGGTTGAGGATGTTTATCAAAAATCGAAAGTATTCAAAAAAAAGGTTTTATAGTAGGTGAATTATAAATTTTAACATAAATCCCATAAGAGCCCGTGTATAAGGAAAAATTTGATCACTTATTTCTGGCGAGACTATTGCGATCAATTTTTTTAACATCAAAAAAGTTAGTTTCATATGTTCTGCTATCAGCCAAAAAAAATTTAGAATTTTCCTTGAACATGAAAAAATAAGATTTGCTGAAAATAGCTAAACATCCTTAACTCTGGGCCAACTCTGGGTTTATGGAAAAAAACAGCGAAGAAGGAGAGAAACTCTGGGAAATTTCTACGAGCCCAGAGTTAACCCAGAGTTAACTCTGAGTTTGAGTCATCAGGGGGAAAATTGTCTGTACCAAAACGGTTTTGACGAATATCTCCACACGGAGATATTCGTCAAAAACTGGCCAATAGTCAGAATCGACTTGACCAGGTTTACCGCTTCGCTACTGAATTTCAGAAAAAAATATAAAACAAGCAGGGGGGAAAAAATACGAAGAGGCGAAATGTCAATGGAATTCGGAAATTCCAAACATGAATGATAGCGTTTCCACTCTCCCCCAAAATAATTAATGAATCCTTACTGGATGATAATGTTTGAGAAACGAGTGCATTCTCTCCACCTCCTCACTCGTCATAGTCTTGATAATAAATAATTTGTCATAAGACTGATAAAACTTGGCTCCACTCTTTCCTGATGAATCATCCAGCGTTGGTTGTGACCTAGAAAAAAATTTCCATTCTTAAAAATCGATGATTTATGTCAATTTAAGAACAATGACAGGATTAAGCATTGATGGAGTAACAGAACTGAGTGAAATACTATTTGAAATATTGCAAAATAGTATTCGTTAATTGTTGCAATTTTCATGAAATAGTTCCCAGCTCTGTCTACGGAATCATTTTAAAAAAATCACAATGTAGATGTGAGGATAAAAAATTGATATAGTGGAGCTGAACAGAAAAGAACAGAACGTAAAGTAAAGTAACACACAAATCACACGAATCGATGTCTGCATGTGATTAATTAATGAACAAGCGAAAGCATTTGCAAATCCATCAAGGACTCCAATTCAATACCCAGGTGCTCTCCACTGTTTTTAATGCATGATTCCATGTGTTTTTCCTCTGTCGGAAATACGTTTATTTTCTATAACGCTTGATATGACTCCTCACTCCAACATTATTGGATTTTTTTCCCTTTGTAATTATGAGCTGATTTATGGTCGCGTGCCTGTGGGCGTGTTACAATAATTATAGGCTGGTTTTCTAGTCTATGTAGAACGTGATCCGTGTGTTAGTACTCCGTGCACAAAATCCTTCTGTTTTTTTTTCATGAAAAATCAAAGAGGTTATTTGAGAGGAAAGTGGGAAAACGTGAGGGAAATTCAGGAATTTTTTCCTTTTTTAGTTGAGGGTCAAACGACCCTTAACAACCATTTGACTCTCAAAAAACCTCAGGAGTAAAAAAAATACTGAAATACGTAGAAACCTCTGCGTCGTGAATTCTCAGCCAAAAGGGGATGAAAAAATCTGAAAGATGGCTTGAAAAATTTGTTCATTTAATAGAAACCGGTCGAAGTGAATTGAGGGTGATCTGAAAAGGATAAATCATTTTAAAAAATGTTTAAAAATGCGAGGTGGAAGCGCCGCCATCTTGGAAGCCCCTCGTCCCACCTCGTGTTTTTGAGCATTCATTAAAATTATTTATTCTCTTCATTTCACCGTCAACTCATTCCATTCAGTCCCCAGAAAATGAACAAATTTTTCAAGCTATTTTTCAGACTTTCTTATCCCCTTTTGGAAGAGAATTTATTTTTTTACTCCCGAGGTCTCTCAACCAGGGATGCGAAATAACATCACCTTTTGAAATCTGTCAATCACAAAAATATGACGGTCATGTGAAGTCACGTTTTTTCATGTCATAATATGGGTCACACTGTCGATTCACATACGATAGTCAACTAGTTAGATGCAATGTGACCGTCATAAATTTTTCTGTTACAAAATCTTGTCACAAATTTTCAAATTACATCGGTTTATTTGATGCAAGGGTTTACTTGCCAATGCGCCCGTCGCCTGAAGGCCTTCAGGCAGAGAATGTTGAATGTGGAGTGAATTTTTCAGTTGAAAATTTCCGCAGAATATCCGGATTCAAAATTGTGTGTAATTTTCAGCTATAATACCCCAAGACCTTCAAAATTATCGGATATTTCCCGAGTGTTTTGTTGCATAGCAACGAGCGGGATTTTACTGCAAAGCTGATCCCGATCGTTGACATGCAGGAAAACTTGAGGGAAATATCCGATGAATTTTGAAGGTCGAGGGGTATTCGGAGGACAATTTCTTCAATTCTAATTTTGGCCGATCAGGGTGCAGTGTTCGGGGTTACGGGACACATCTCACCAAAATGTGAGGAATATCTGTCAAATTCGTAGAAAACAATTGACAGGCTACAGGGAAATTATCAGTCTGATAATTTCCCTGCAGTCGGGGAATTTATCAGTGTGAAACGCGTCACGTGACTCCGAATACTGCACTGTGATTGGTCAAAATCAGAATTGAGGAAATTGTCAGATGAATATCATGTCAAAAATTGTGATGAAAAATTGGTGTGAAATCATTTATTTTATTCATTGATCTCAACTGTTCGACCATTCCCAGTGAGAAAAATGACACTAGTCAATAAACTCACCACTGATTTTTCTTTTTCAAACTGAAACACGACTGACACGCATGTTGACACTTGTGATTGTCCATCCATTGAGGTAATCATGGGGAATTCTCGAATTTCGAACTAATTGCCGCCACCTGGGGTGCCACTAATCAGATGGGATGTGACGGTCGCAGGGTGAAACAGTCACGTTTGTGTCATTTGACAATAAATTGTCATGGTTGGCCGTGTCACATGACCGCCGTCACTGCCGTGTCATATGACCGGTCAGTGACGTGTCATGTCATTTTTTCGCATCCCTGTTCATTCAATAGTCATTTTTCCTGATATTTCATTTTTAACGATTCAGCAATTTATCTTTCAGTGGAAACTTCTCTCATCAACTTTTCCAACTCCTCTCCTCAATTCTCCAACAGGCGTAATGAGAATGAAATATTCTTAATCATCGACAAATGCTGTTTATTAATCCTCACTATCCTAAAAATTATCACAATTCTCCTCTCCAACTCAATGAATCAAATAGTGACTTGTAATTATCATTTTAGTTGTGTTCATTGCAATTATTTATTTCGTTAGCCACACGTAAAAAAACGAAAAAGTGATGGTAAAAAGACATGTTGAATGAAAATAATTGGCAGTAATGAAGAAACAAAAGCTCTAACCTCAGTCGTTTTGGCTTAAAACTGTAGGTACGCTGTGGCTTATTTATATTCAGTAATTTAGACGTATTATTTCCCGGTGTTGTTACATTTATCGTAGGAACAGTGGCTGAACGTTGTACCATTTGTCGTTGTTTCATGGATATCTCGTTGCTTGTGGACAATTCTGGTTTATCGGTTATTCTTGAACGTCGCTTGAGACGCGAAGGATTAAATGCACGACATCTAGTATATACACATTTTTTTCTTCTTAATTTATCATTTTCATCTTTGGATACATTCAAACGCTTCAACGACACCAGTATTTGCAGAAAAAACAAAAATGTTGAGAGTGGAAAGACAAAGTTTGATAATAACGAGAAAAAGTCAAGAGTTTGGAAGAGCCACTTTAGTTTATCGGGTTTATCTAGAAAATGAGTGATTCTAGGAAAAAATGCATCTGAAAGTTTTTTGTAGAGGGGGAAATTTTCTACAAAAAATATTCAGGGACATTTTTGCCTAGAATTGATAATTAGCGAGATAATTGCATAATTAGCGAGTACATGTGGTGCTTGAACTACTCCACGATTTTTGTGAATATCTCGTCAACGGGGCGATTTAGACAAAAACGTCCCTGAACATTTTTTATAGGTCTTGGAATTACCTTCAAAAAGGGCCTTGGGACAATTTTTCGTAGGACCACTCGTCACCGAGATATTTGCATAATTGTTAAAAAAAATGAAAATATTCGTCTCATTTTTTCTCTTTCCTCAAGGACCCCAACTTTTTCTCAGAATTATAAGTTTTCCCTTGGATATAAAAATAACTGAATTGATCAATCTCACCTTGTCATTGATTCCTTGTAGTCCAAATCGTCAATTCCAAATCTCTCGCGCAAATTTCGAAACACGAGAGGACAGTATTCCTTAATTTTAAAGTGTGATGGCATGTTTTCTCTGTGAAAATAATAATGACATTAGAGTGCGGACTTGGGATTTATCTAGGAGTATTACATATATTTTTTCGGCAGAGTCAATTTTTTTCCCTCAATGTCTGACGAGAGATTAAGCATGCGTATTTGGCATCTGAATAAACAATGAATTTCAATGGATTCTCACAATTCTAAATTTTTGTGACATTCCTTCATCATAAATTTCGTATATTTAACACTCGTTTGGAGTGCTCAAGAGATTTAGACGAGTGGCGCAATTTTTTTAACAATTTACAGCGTCTGATTCCAATATCACGTGCCAGTAACTGGCAGACGAGTACCAAAACGGTGGTATATTTAGATGGTAAATGGTCTTGCTCTGCCAGACATTGAATTTTGATGTTATATCTGGCAACTATTGTTTACCTCGTCTACGATGAATTTATTTTTAAGCGGGATCAATAAAAAAGAGAGGATGTATGTTGGGAATGGCATCAGATGAACCACAACTCATCGTTTTTTCTTTTTCATTAATTTCAATTTTCTTTTGTTCAACATTTCACAGGGAAATGTAGGACATTTTTTACAGGGAATTTCGCTAACTATGAAAAAGATTCTTTGGCAGATTCTCTACAAATTATTAGCCAGTTGTTGGATTAATCATTAACAACGAAATTGTTCTTCAAACCCCTTTTTTTCAATTTTCAAATTGAAAAATTGCTTTGTTGAGGAGTGATTTTAGGGGGAAATAATGCAAAACATTTCTTTTTTATTTTTCCATTTGCAACAGAGCTCTCTTGACATTTTTCCCTGGAATGACTCGTTCTCGAGATAAATTGACAAAAAAAGATCAAGTCTGGAGTTAAAAAAACGTCATCTTACTTGTTAAAGAGATGATTATCGACTTTGAGTTTGCTGTAAGCCCTGAAATCATCCGGTAGGAGCATCACAGGTATATTCACATGACTCAATTCATTTATCTGCAAGAACAACAGCAAAAGTCTATTTTTAATGCAACTTCAATCGCTCAGAATGGAATTCATAGATGAAATATCGATATCGTATCTATCAAATCATTAACGAGATAAAGAAACAACGTGTCACTTTTATTTTCAATAAGATAATTTCGTTAGAAAAAAACATCGACAATTAAATGCAGAGAGGAGAGATGGAATAAACCGCTCTCAATCGTCAATATCTCGACATTGGCAGAGTAGAATTCACCAATTTTTTTTTCATTTGGAAGATATTTTCTCAGGCTTCAAAACGATCCCTGACTCATCCAAATTGCACCATTTGTTCCCGAGATATTGACCATTCAATCTGCTCCAATTTACCTCATCTCTCCCGGCAAATAAAACAACCTGAACTGCATTGTTGACACAGAGCAATTGCGTCTATAACCCTCAGACCTCCATGAACCCCAAAACTCCGATATAAAATTCAACATCCTACCGTGTGATTGACACCCCACATGAAAACACTGAGGAGTGGCTCATTGGCACGAAAAAGCTTGACCTTTTGGTGCTTGACACGAAAGTGCTTCTTCTTGAGCTTGGAGAGGCCCCCGGACATATGCGGAATTCCGGACATGGCGAAAATCCGAATGAAACAGTTAAACCACTGGAAAGTCCCCCTGACCCTCGACCCAAACTCGCCAAAATTATCGACCCCCTGGGGTTCTTAACCCCTCCACTCCCTCTTCACACCTCAAAAATGTCAGATAAACAATCCAGGGGGGTAAACTCGATTACGCCATCGACATTTTCACTCGTGCACGCACGAAACAAAATTGATCATTCGATTATCATGGGCCAATCGCGAAACGGAATAATTTGGCCAGATTTTTTTAATGAAAAACTCCTGGAGGGGATGTGTTGGGGGGGTTCTTTTTTGCTGGAATTATATCGGCAAGAATTACCGGACCGCGCAGTTCGACAGTCAATCGGCCACTGAGTCTTTGGCCCTTTAAAAATGGCGGACAGAGGAAACTGCGCAGCTAGGGCATCATGGGAAAACGTCGATAGATCCAAGATGGAGGGGATTTAAGAGCGAGGAGCGGGAATTTTCAAAAGCTCTTTGTTTTACTTTTTTTATTCGTTTAATCCGAGCAAGTTGGCGGCGCCCTCACCTATCCGCCGATAGAGGTTATCCACCACCTCGTATTTCTGAACAATTCTTTGAATTATCTATTCTTTTCAGATCACTTCTAATTCGTTTCATACAGTTTCTAGAAAAAGAACAAATTTTTGGAGCAATCTCCAGATTTTTTCATCCCCTTTTGACATTTTTACCCCGCATTCCAGTCGTTTTTTTACTCTCGAGACATCTTAAGGATGTTTAGCCAGTATCGGTAAATTGTCGGTAACTGGGTTTTTTTCATGGTTAAGGAAAATTCTGTGATTTTTCGGCTGACAGCAGAACATATAGAACTAATTCAGTAGCGAAACGGTAAATCGGGTTAAGTCGATTTTGACTATTGCCCAGTTTTTGACGAATATCTCGGAATCTAAAAGAGATAGAAAATTTTTTGTCACGATCTTTTTTGTAGAGCCAACTGAGAGTTATAAAAAAGGTCATGAGAAAAATTTTGTTATCTCCCTTAGATTCGGAGATATTCCTCGAAAACTCAGCTGAGAGATAAGTCGACATGAATTGTTTTACCGCTTCATTTACTGAATCTAAATCTCGCGCACTACAATAACGGAAAACCACTGCCAACCTCTTCAACATAATTTCTGTTCTACTGTCTGGTGAGGGTGATGACCAATGACAGCCGAAAGATACTCTCAACTGACCAATCACAGGCCGCACTCAGTCAAGTTTAGTTAGACAGACATGTATTTGATAGTATAATATATAAAGTCCTACAGAATGAGCATAATGATAACATTTACCTTTTTTTTTTAATGAACAACTGATTAATTAAACTTGAATAAAAACTGTCGCCATTGGATTCGGATTCGCTTCGACAATCACAAAAATACTATGTTTTTTCCCGTTAAAAATGTGCAATACTTGAGAGGACGCAAGGTAATTATTCAATAAATACGTCTGCATGTTCGATGAGTTATGAGACAAGAATGTCATTTTCTTTCCTAAATGTCTAGATAAAGCTCTATTTAAGAGAACACTTTACGCAATTATGACTATAATGTTTCCATAATGTAATCGATGTTTAATTTCTGTTTGCCGTCAGGGGATCTCTGCGTCTCCGAGTATAATAAATCACATTCTATCTATCTATCTAATTCGATAACTATTCAATTTATGATGATTAATAAACAATTTAGTAGCAAAACGGTAAAACGCTTCGTTGATTACCTGCGTTTTTGAGGAATATCTCCGAAACTAAGGGAGCTAGCGAAATTTTCGTAATTACATTTTTTGCAGCTCTCAATCAGTTCTGCAAAAAATGTCATAACAAAAATTTTGCTATCCCCCTTCGATTCCGAGATATTCATTGGAAACTGGCCAATAGTCAAAAACCACTTGAACGGTTTTACCTATTCGCCACTGAATTGTTGAGTCACGATCGAAAAAACTCGGAAATTTTTTCAGGCAGATGTGTTACCAAGACTCCTGTTCGCTCTGTCGAGTCGGTCAAGGTACAGTTGATCATCTTCAAGTAACTATTTAATTAAATTCCTTACCGAAATGATAAACGATTTAAGTTAGCTGAGTTTTCGAGGAATATCTCCGAATCTAAGGGAGATAGCGAAATTTCCATAATGACCTTTTTTGTAGCTCTCCATTTGCCCCTTAAAAAAGATTATGATCAAAATTTTGCTATCCGCCTTAGATTCCGAGATATTCATTGAAAACAGCAATATTCAACATTGAGTTGAACTTTTCAACTGCTTCACTTCAATATTATATTTTTGCAGCTCCACATACAATGAATATGACTACCTGCAGCATAGCCGGCTTTCAACGATGCACTTTCAGAAGTCTCTGCCTCGTCTGCCCATTCCAAAGCTAGAAGACACATGCAGAAGATATTTAAGAGCCCAAGAGCCCATTCTGTCTCCAGAAGAATTTAAAAAAACCTCGGATAATGTTGTTGCATTTCAATCCAAGGAAGGCCCACAGTTGCACAAAAAACTTGTGGAAATTGATGCCAATAACAAACACACGAGCTACATAAGTGAGCCATGGTTTGACATGTACTTGAGGGATCGCAAACCACTGCCAATTAATTACAATCCTTTTATAATTATGGTGCAAGAGGAGAATATCCGATATAATGAACCGCTGGTGAAAGCCACCAATCTCTTGATATCATCGGCTAGATTCATGAATTCACTGAGGGCTGGTATTCTGGAGCCGGAGGTCTATCATATGAATCCCAAAAAATCGAATACTCAATTTTTTCGAACGATAACCGGGCTTTTACCATCGGCAGTCGCCACTTATGGAGCATATTTGTTCAAGGTATTGATATTATAACATTATTTTATCAATTATTTATCGATTTGATTCGATCACATCTCATTTATGTGCTTTTATAAGGAACTGATGAAGAAAAAAAACAATGAGTCACTCTTATTTTCAATAAGATAATTCGTTAGAAAAGAAATCGAAAATTGAATGCAGAGAGACGAGATGGAATAAACCGTTTTCAATCGTCAATATCTCGACATTGGCAGAGTGGAATTCACCAATTTTTCTCTTCATTTCGAATATATTTTCTCAGGCTTCAAAATGATCCCTGACTCATCCAAATTGCACCATTTGTTCCGGAGATATTGACCATTCAGTCCGCTGCAATTTAGCTCATCTCCCCCGGAAAATAAAACAACCTGGACTGCATTGTTGACACAGAGCAATTGCGTCTATCACCCTCAGACCTCCATGAACCCCAAAACTCCGATATAAAATTCAACATCCTACCGTGTGATGACACCCCACATGAAAACATTGAGGAGTGGCTCATTGGCACGAAAAAGCTTGACCTTTTGGTGCTTGACACGAAAGTGCTTCTTCTTGAGCTTGGAGAGGCCCCCGGACATATGCGGAATTCCGGACATGGCGAAAATCCGAATGAAACAGTTAAACCACTGGAAAGTCCCCCTGACCCTCGACCCAAACTCGCCAAAATTATCGACCCCCTGGGGTTCTCAACCCCTCCACTCCCTCTTCACACCTCAAAAATGTCAGATAAACAATCCAGGGGGGTAAACTCGATTACGCCATCGACATTTTCACTCGTGCACGCACGAAACAAAATTGATCATTCGATTATCATGGGCCAATCGCGAAAAGGAATAATTTGGCCAGATTTTTTTAATGAAAAACTCCTGGAGGGGATGTGTTGGGGGGTTCTTTTTTGTTGAAATTATATCGGCCGAAGGGTTATAAAGGATTGAAACACTCAAATTTCCAGGCTTTCCCCCTCGACATGTCTCAGTTCCATCACCTCTTCGGAACAGCGCGCATCCCTGAAATGGAAAAGGACAGGATCTACAACGATCCCACCTCGAGGCACGTGATCGTAATGCGAAGAGGTCATTTCTACTCCTTCAATCTCTTAAACGAAAATGGAAGCATTCGCTCCCCCCAGGAGATAGCTTCCTGCGTCAGCTCGATTCTGAACGATCCACGAGGGCCCAGCGAGTGTCCTATTGGAATCCTAACGGCCACAGAACGCAATCAATGGGCTAAGAATCGCCAACACCTGTTGAGCCTCGGTAACGAGCAAGTTCTACGGAAAATCGATTCTGCAATGTTTGTTTTGGCGCTGGATGATGACTTGCAAGAGGAAAATCAGAATAAATTACTCCGGGACTTTTTACATTCCGATGGAGCGAACCGATGGTTCGATAAATCTTTCTCATTGATTGTCAATGGAAAGGGATATTCTGGAATAAATTTTGAACACTCGTGGGGTGATGGAGTCGCCGTTCTTCGATATTTTACAGTAAGTGGGACTAATTTTACTCTATTGACACATTTTGAATCTTATTCCATTGATTTCGACATTATACTTCATCGATATTACACTCTATATTGGATTTTATTCTATCGATTTTGATGAAAAGTAATTGAATGGAATGAAAATTGAACAATTTCATCAAATAGCCGCAGTAAGAGGACTTGAGAGCAAACTAAATTTGCGCCTTGCATTCTCATCCAAAAGAGGACAAACAAATCTGAAAGATGCCTTAAGGGGTAACAGAATGCCGCTAATTTTTCAAATTTTTTAACAAACTTCCTGCCGAAAGTTATCGATCTTTTTACAAATCAAAGTGCATTAATCTCCAGGAGGTGATGATGAAGATCAATGTGATTTGGCTTCATGAAATATTAATAACTTTGAGCAGGAAATTAGTTTGAAGATTTCGAAGAAACGGGGTCCTTCTGTTACCCCTGTACAGAAAGCCAAATCGTGAAATCAAAGGGAAGAAATAAAAAATTAATCAAAGTTTAGGGGGAATTATACGGATGTTGAGATTTTTTCAAACTAATTTCATCAAGTTGCGGGCGACTCGAATAAGATTTCTCATACATTGAAGATTGATTATATATGTCTAAAAACGAATAACTAGTGCAAAAAAACTGATTGGTTGTTGTTTTTACAGTCCAACGCATGACTTTTTATCTGAGCTGAATCGCATAAAATTTTCAAGCTTTATTTTACTGGCCTGACAATACTTATACTTATTTTCGTTTCATTACTCTGGACCACTTCCTGCTTCTCTGTTATTTATTATTTATTATTCATACTTGAATTAATTACACGCTAGCTATGAGGCAACTGCTTTTCAACTTTGTGACAGCCTAGTATTCATGCACCGTTCCCCCCCCCCCTATTACATTAATTTTCTCTACACCCTTTTCTACCTATCTGTATTTATCATTTATCTTTAATTGAATGCTATTTTATCCTCATTTAGCTTATGTATGCTGTAACAAGGTTCTACCTACTAGAAATGGCGATAAACAAATTGATTGATTGATAATTGTTTATTGTTCGTTTACCCCGCAAACGCTTAAAATGTTAAAAATAGTCCAGGGCCTCCAATTTTTGACCTACAGAAGATTTTTTTTTCAAAATGTTTGAAAAAATATGTGCAATAACAATTACGAATGAGTTTTTTGAAATCCAACTCCTATACAGTTAATTTCGTTATTATTTTAATAAAAAATTGCACCATTCATGTAAAATAGCCCAAAAAATATTTCTGAAAGAATCGAGTCTGTCTATTTCACATGAATTACACAATTTTGTATATTAAACAAAACGAAATTAGTTGTGTAGGAGTCGAATTTAAAAAACTAATTTGTAATTGTCGTTAAACCCATTTTTTCAAAAATTTTGAAAAAAAAACCTCTGTAGTTCAAACATTGCAGGCCCTGGACTACTTTTACCATTTTAAGCGTCTGCGGGGCAAACGACAAATAAACAATTATTTCGCACTAATTGTTCGTTTTTAGACATATATAATCGATCTTTAATGCATGAGAAATCTCACTGCAATATCCCACGACTTTCAAAACTCATAGTAGTCTTCCCTTAAAAAATTCGTTCATATTTTGTAAACCAGATGAAGTGAGTTGGGGGTCATTTGAAGCGGATAAATATTTTTCAGAAACGTTTAAAAATACGAGGTGGAGGCACCGCCATTTTAGAACCCCCTTCCGCCAGAGAGCGGGGGTATCCAAGCAAGATGGCGTCAGCCACACCTAGCCACCACCTCGTATGTTTGAACATTTCTTAAAATTACTCACCCTTCCCATATCATCTTCAGCTCGTTTCATCCAGTCCCTAGAAAATGAACAAATTTCTCAAGCCATCCATCACATTTTTTCATCCTCTTTTGGTCGAGAACTCACGACGCAACTGCATCAGTGTAACATTCCCATTCTTTATAAACACTGCAATCATCCTTGTCCCGCAGGACTTGAAAGCCGACATAAAATCGAAGCCCAGGTTCCACCCAGAAGACCACTCAAAGCTCTCTCCTGCCTCCCCAAGCGTCGAAAAACTAGGCTTCAAGGTCGACGACGCCATAAAGGCATCTGTAAACGGTGCCCTGAGGGAGTACCACCATTGGGCCCATGACACTCTATCCCTGGATCACCACATATCCGATGTATTCGGTAAGAAGCAGTGCAAGACCTTCGGAGTGAGTCCAGACGCTGTGATGCAAATGGCGTTTCAATTGGCTTTCTACAAACTCGAGGGACGAGCTGTCCCAACATACGAGTCCTGCAGCACCTCTGCCTTCAAGCACGGTCGCACCGAGACCATAAGATCGTGCACGAGTCGGACAAAAGCCCTGTGCAAAGCCATCGTGGAGAGTGGCAAGTCCAAAGCCAATGACAATGAGTTTAAAAAATTGATTATTGAGTGCAGTAAAGCCCACAACGTTCTCACGAAAGAGGCTGCCATGGGACAGGGTTTCGACAGACATTTGTTTGCATTGAAGAGGATTTGGGAGGAGAGTGGCAGTCTGGGGGGCAGTCTTCCATCGATTTTTCGAGATCCATCTTACGAGAGGATAAATAGGAATATCTTGTCGACTTCGACGTTGTCCAGTCCAGACGTATTGGGAGGAGGCTTTGGTCCTGTTGTGGAGAATGGCTATGGCATTGGCTACATGATTCAGGATAATCGACTTGGGTCGGTTGTCACCAGCTACAGGGATCATCGAGATGCCACTGAATACGTGGGTCATCTGAAATCAGCCTTCGAGGATCTGCACAGAATTTTACAGAGGAAGTGAATTGCTGATAAGGGAGGGTGAGGTAACATGGAACTTCTTGAGTCATCAGAATATCCTGCCAAATGGATCAGGTCTCATTTTGAAGTCTGAGAAGTACATTTAAGGCCGCGTGTATTATCTTTCGAACGTGATCTTGGGTGTATTTTTTTTAATTTGATAGTCTGAAATCAGTAGCGAAGTGGTAAAGGTTTAAGTCGACTCATCTCCCAGTGGAGTTTTTGAGGAATATTGCGAATCTGAGGGAGATAGCGAAATTTTTGTAATTACATTTGTTGTAGCATTCAATCGGCTCTATAAAAAAGGTTACAACAAAAATTTTGCTGTCTCCCCTAGATTCCGAGATATTCAGTGAAAACTGGTCAATAGTCAAAATTGACTTGGGCTGGTCACTTAGGAAATCACTGGACCACTCGATTGGAAATCAGGGAAGAAATCACCAGAATCACTGAAAATCAAGGGATTTCTATTTCTGATAGTGAATTGTAATGACTTCTGATAATCATAAAGAAATCAGGTGATTTACAAATAATTAGAACTCATCGATGAAAGTAAAGTCCAAATTTCTGATGATTTCTTGAAATCAAGAAAATAAAAATAGAATGAAAAAAATTTAGAAAATTTGAGTCGAGCAAATTCTATAGAAAATATATGAAAAGAATAAGTTATATAGAAAAATCGAATTCTGTTGACTTTTTCTATTAAATTTTTTCTGCTGAACATGTCAATAGAATCAGCAAAAAAGTAATAGAAAGTTTGATAGAAATTCAATAGAATTTTCTAACGAATTCGATAGGTTTTTCTCTTAAATTTTTTCATGCGTGAAATCATGATTTCCAATTCTCCTATTGGAAAATCACAGAAATCATTCCAGAAATCACAGGAAATCATTCCATTCTGGAAATTACTGAGCCACTTAATTTAGGAGTGACCAGCCCCTCGTCAATTGCCATTCAGTTTAACATAGTCCTGGAGTCATCAAAAATTATGATTGTATAATCAAAAAAACGTTGAAAAAAACTGAACATTTTCACCAATGACGGTTGCTGTTTAGAGAATAGAATTTAGGGATGCAAAATGACGGTCATTTTTTACATCCGTCAGGCCAGTCGTAAGTTTAATTCTGTTTTTTTTTTTACTTTTTTTGATTGTGCAATCATAATTTTTAGGGACACCTACGTGATGTAACATCCAGTGGAAATTGTGATATATTTTACATTATGAAGATGGAAAAACAATCGAGATAACGTTCGAAAGATAATTCATCCCGGTCTTAAAATGAAAAAAAGGGTTGGGGAGAAAAATGATAAGAGGCCGTTTATCCTTCTCAACCCTGAATAATTGTCCCAACTTGTGATATATTTTTGCAATCTGCCTTCTATAAGAAATATTTTTTTATGTATTTTTGGGTCCAGTGGAATTTTGCAATGTTCAGTCGAAGACGGAAATTTGTAAAACTTTTTGTAAATAAATAGAGGTTTTGGATGAACATCTTTTCATTTCTACGTAGAGACGTAACAATCTCTTTTGTAGGCTTTGAGAGTCCGTATAAAAATTGCTTTACAGAGTATGCAATGAGAGAAAAACAAACACATTGTCAAACAAGTCTTGTTTGGGCCAACAAAACCGCTAGTTGAAAATTGCCAAAAAAGAATTTGTTTGATTCGAATTTGGAAGTCTCAGATATGAATAATTGTTCTGCTTTCGACAGCAATGAAATATTTGGCTCAAGAGGCGCATAATTTACACGAGACGGATGAAAATATCTCATATTGAGGAAAATTTATCAACAAATATTTTATCCCTAAGTTACAAGATTGCTATCATATCATTATTATTGTTTCATTTAAGGGTTCATTTCTTGTCTGTGATTATTAGATAGCCGAAACGAAAAATTACTATCCCTTGTTTCGCATAAAACAAAGATTTTCCGGGAGGAAAATACGTATGGGAGTATCGAATAACGAACGAGTAGGGTAAACTGCCCAGTAGATGGACGCCTGGGAAAACCGCCCAGTAGATGGACGTTTGTTTTTTAGCAATTGAAAAAAAATTGATCGAAAAAAAAATCGTCACTCAGGGATTAAGAATCACAACAGTTAGTGAAAATTCAAAGCAACAATTCACATTTCAGTATTTTTTTGCGTAATTTCCTATCCAAAAGTAGCTCTTCCATCTATAGGGCAGCGTCCATCTACTGGGTAGCTTACCCTAGTGCTGGAAATGGCATGTCTTGCGTGTGCAGAGAATGCAATTTTTTGTGAACTACTGAATCTATTTTTGCGACAAAAATTTTTCATTTCGGCGCACTGTCTGCACATTTGGCACAAAAAATCCTTTTTTGATAATTTTCAAAAAACTATTTTCTTGGCACAAGCAAGACTTGTTTGAGAATTCTGTCGTTATTCTCTCAGTGTGCCGACTGTTAATGGTTGGATGAACTAGGTGTTGCTCCGGCGGACATCCGAGAGCCACCGCGTTTAGCGCAATTAGTACTTGTGAAGTATGGGTGACCGCTTAGGAACACCCTCTAAATATCAGAAGAGAGAGGTGGGAGAGCAAGGCAGACGAATGAGGAGCCTATAAAACCGTAATGATCGTGGGAAGGAAAAATGTATAAAAAAAAATAATTGCTCTATAGCGAAATCAGTTCTTCTGAATTTTCAGTGGCTGGTTTTCTCTCTCGTATACATAGAGAGAAATGTTCAGTAAAAATTACGGAACTCACAATTCGCTCACCGATTACGGAATCGACTCAGAAAATCTAAGGGTGCCAAGTGAATTTGGCGATGACCTTGAAAATTGACATTCACCAACAAAGTTATAATTTTTTAAATTAATAGTATTAGACAGATGGTGAACATCGGTGACAAAAAATTAAAATTTAAAAACTAAAATTAAAGAAAAAATAAAATTTTTCTTAAAAATTTAGAACTTAAAATTTAAAAACTAAAAATTAAATTAAAATTTTAGAACTTATGGATATCGAGAAATTAAATAAACAAAATCAGTCTTACATCCGGCCTCTTATGGAGTTTTGATTAAATTAAACGTTTCAACCCCCTAGGAACTCAAGAACAATTTGAAAAAATTTGAAGATATGGGAAATGATGTGTTCAATGTGATGGCGACAAAAAACAATGGGGTACCGGGGTGAATAAGAGAGATATTTCAACCCGCCGTACCCATTTGATCCCATGCTTTCTCGAGGTTCGTCACGGGAAATAGAGGATTTTCCGCATTTATTTTCTCGATGTCTAGTTCCGGTCGCGGGTTTGAAATTTCGTCGGATGGATGAATACATATTTCTCCAATGATGGAGGGGAAGAAAAAATTTTTTTTGAATTTTTTTTCAAATTCACTTGGCACTCTTAAGTGACGGTATCGTAATTTTTCACAGGAGGTTCAGATAAAGATTACGGAACGCTCTGGAAAAATTCCGTGGCACTTCCGTGAAATTTCCTACAACCACATTTCGCTTCGGAATAACGGATACGTAATTTTTATTGAATAAGATACGTAATTTTTATCAAATATTTCTCTCCGTACATATGATTTAAATCGACAATTCGTTTTTAACATTTTTATTTCACCTTTGTACAAATATGAACAATGATTTTTTGTGAAATTATAAATAAAAGATTTATTTACATTAAAAATATCACCAGTGGGTTTTGGAGGGAAGGGCTAGTTCGAGCCGATGCTCATCGATGTGAAGCTCAGACTGATGGCGAGCTGGAAGGCCTCCTGTTGCAGATTCAGCAAAACAGTCTCCTGAAAATATCAGTTCAATAACAAATTATGAAACGAATGATTTCTTCAACTTCAAATAGAAATCCATCAAATTTTTGTTTTCACAATAATTGATACAATAATTGATAAAATAATCAGCTATAATACCCCAAGACCTTCAAAATTATTGGATATTTCCCGAATGTTTTGTTGCATATCAACGATCGGATCAGTTTTGCAGATTAAAATTTTACTGCAAAACTGATCCCGATCGTTGATATGCAGATAAACTTGAGGGAAATATCCGATGAACTTTGAAGGTCGAGGGGTATTCGGAGGACAATTTCTTCAATTCTGATTTTGGCTGATCAGGGTGCAGTGTTCGGGGTTACGGGACACATCTCACCAAAATGTGAGGAATATCTGTCAAATTCGTAGAAAACAATTGACAGGCTGCAGGGAAATTATCAGTCTGATAATTTCCCTGCAGCCGGGGAAATTATCACTGTGAAACGCATCACGTGACTCCAAATACTGCACTCTGATTGGTCAAAATCAGAATTGAGGAAATTGTCAAAATTATTCATAAAAAAAATAATCACCTCAGAGATGAGTGTCATAATTCAATGGTTAATGAAAAGTGGAATTGTGCATATCAAATACAGTATTTCTAAGCCTTGGAACCTTCGTGGAACAATCCAATTGGGGGAGGGGCGGGGGAGAACAAATATAGAGAACCTTCTCAGCACAGAATTTCGTAATCCACGAAAATTCTTTGCTGACATTTTCTCTTAGACTGGCTCATCAATGAAGTATTCTGAGAATTGGTAAATGGTGGGATTGTTCGTACAGCTGTAATGAGATTTTAATATTCTGGGTGCTTATCTCGGAAATGGGTAATCCTTCGTGAAAGTGCAAAATGTATCTTAATGTCGTTTCCTTCATTATCGAGATAATTTAACGACTGATGAATGAGTGAATCATTTATCGAATGTCAATTCCAGGACAAAATATCGAGCGATTTTTTGGAGTCTATGAAATGCTCGCAAAAAAAACATTGACATTTGTTCGTAAAATTCTTCATTACCGAAATCATTCTCTGAGCAACGATCGATTCAAGGTGTTATTTTATTCGACTCAAGTTCATTTCGTCACTCAATTCCTCAATCATCTCGTCAACAAATAATTACAACGCAAAATGTCTCGCAGCTTATGAAAGCCTCAAAGAAAAAAATATCCATGAATATTTTGCCCCCAAAGGGAGACGTGAGGAATTAAATTCTCCCTTCAGCACATACTTTATCTCTTCCCCAAAGCGAATAATAAATGTGATAAATTTATTCCACGAAGAATTAAATCTCACCAATTTTCTGAGCTCCTCGTAGGTGCTGGGGAGGGCATACTGAATCTGAAATCAAAACAAAATATTTACAATGACTGGATCGACCTTGAGGGACGTTCAGAATAAAAGAGAAGAGAATTACCTCAACGAGATTTCTGCGTCTCTGTTGCATCAGTCCAGAGAGTCTATCGTTCGTCATCTCCCCAGGGCCCGAGACAGCGTCCTAAAATCCCCAATTAATTAATCAATTAACCAATTAAATCGATAAATGATGAATTCAATTCGTTCATATTCAAAAACCGAATAAACAATAAACTGGATTAATTGTTAATTAATTTTTTTAAGTGTAGGGAAGGTTGGGGTAAAATGGACACTTTTTTTTAAAATGCTAGTGACGGGTTGAAATGTTGATGAAATTTAATAATTTTTCTTTTAATACAAAGAACAATTCTTTCCCTTTGTGATGAGCCTAAACTGAGCTCTATTCATAAGTTTGTTTCTGAGTTATGGATATTTTTTAAAAAGTCTAAAGTGTCAATTTTGTCCTATTAATTGAGCTTTAACAAAAATTTAATTGAAAAATTTTCAATTAACTTTGTCGTCGATAAAAACGTCTGAAAAAAACAACGAAACATGAACTCACCTGAATCTGCTGGAGATGGTTCATCTCAGCCTCAAGAGTTTTAATTCTCTCCTTGAAGCCATCGACTCGATTATTAAGAAAATTAATTTCCCCTGCGATCCAGCCGCACTCCTGCTCAATCCCCCTCAACCTCTTGGTTATCTCTCCAGCCTCTCCCATGGCTCCAACGATATCGAATCAAACAAAGAAAAAAAATGTCGCAGCTGTCCCTTTGTGTTGACACGGGACGCTAAACTGGAGCGAATGATACGCGAGATAAAGCAGATCGTGACTGGATCACGTCGAGAAACGAATGCACTGAATCGTTGATTTATGAGGCCGGGTAGGCGATCCTTTGACACCTGTGGCGGGGGAGCAAGTGGGGACCGACAATTGCCGAATGGTTCCGACAATAATTTGAAGTGGCACGAATGAGCGAGGAGAAATAAATTCAAGAATTAAGGCCCGGGTGTCCTATCTTTCGAATGTTATCTGGATTTTTTTTATCTTTCGTAATCCAACATTGTCAATTGAGTGGTACATCATGTAGAAATTCCCAAAAATTATGATGGAATGATTAAAAAAATAGAATAAATTCTGAACTTTTTCAAAGAGGGTTTTTCAGTAGTGAAGCGGTAAACCGAGTTAAGTCGATTTTGACTATTAGCCAGTTTTTGCTGAATATCTCGGAATCTAAGAGAGATAGCAAAATTTTTCTCATGACTTTTTTTATAACGCTCTATTGGCTCTACAAAAAAGGTCATGACAAAAATCTTTCTATCTCTTTTAGATTCCGAGATATTCGTCAAAAACTAGCCAATAGTAAAAA
>NW_021680488.1:343479-355470 GCF_001412515.2 Diachasma alloeum
TTTTTTTTTTTACTTTTTTTGATTGTGCAATCATAATTTTTAGGGACACCTACGTGATGTAACATCCAGTGGAAATTGTGATATATTTTACATTATGAAGATGGAAAAACAATCGAGATAACGTTCGAAAGATAATTCATCCCGGTCTTAAAATGAAAAAAAGGGTTGGGGAGAAAAATGATAAGAGGCCGTTTATCCTTCTCAACCCTGAATAATTGTCCCAACTTGTGATATATTTTTGCAATCTGCCTTCTATAAGAAATATTTTTTTATGTATTTTTGGGTCCAGTGGAATTTTGCAATGTTCAGTCGAAGACGGAAATTTGTAAAACTTTTTGTAAATAAATAGAGGTTTTGGATGAACATCTTTTCATTTCTACGTAGAGACGTAACAATCTCTTTTGTAGGCTTTGAGAGTCCGTATAAAAATTGCTTTACAGAGTATGCAATGAGAGAAAAACAAACACATTGTCAAACAAGTCTTGTTTGGGCCAACAAAACCGCTAGTTGAAAATTGCCAAAAAAGAATTTGTTTGATTCGAATTTGGAAGTCTCAGATATGAATAATTGTTCTGCTTTCGACAGCAATGAAATATTTGGCTCAAGAGGCGCATAATTTACACGAGACGGATGAAAATATCTCATATTGAGGAAAATTTATCAACAAATATTTTATCCCTAAGTTACAAGATTGCTATCATATCATTATTATTGTTTCATTTAAGGGTTCATTTCTTGTCTGTGATTATTAGATAGCCGAAACGAAAAATTACTATCCCTTGTTTCGCATAAAACAAAGATTTTCCGGGAGGAAAATACGTATGGGAGTATCGAATAACGAACGAGTAGGGTAAACTGCCCAGTAGATGGACGCCTGGGAAAACCGCCCAGTAGATGGACGTTTGTTTTTTAGCAATTGAAAAAAAATTGATCGAAAAAAAAATCGTCACTCAGGGATTAAGAATCACAACAGTTAGTGAAAATTCAAAGCAACAATTCACATTTCAGTATTTTTTTGCGTAATTTCCTATCCAAAAGTAGCTCTTCCATCTATAGGGCAGCGTCCATCTACTGGGTAGCTTACCCTAGTGCTGGAAATGGCATGTCTTGCGTGTGCAGAGAATGCAATTTTTTGTGAACTACTGAATCTATTTTTGCGACAAAAATTTTTCATTTCGGCGCACTGTCTGCACATTTGGCACAAAAAATCCTTTTTTGATAATTTTCAAAAAACTATTTTCTTGGCACAAGCAAGACTTGTTTGAGAATTCTGTCGTTATTCTCTCAGTGTGCCGACTGTTAATGGTTGGATGAACTAGGTGTTGCTCCGGCGGACATCCGAGAGCCACCGCGTTTAGCGCAATTAGTACTTGTGAAGTATGGGTGACCGCTTAGGAACACCCTCTAAATATCAGAAGAGAGAGGTGGGAGAGCAAGGCAGACGAATGAGGAGCCTATAAAACCGTAATGATCGTGGGAAGGAAAAATGTATAAAAAAAAATAATTGCTCTATAGCGAAATCAGTTCTTCTGAATTTTCAGTGGCTGGTTTTCTCTCTCGTATACATAGAGAGAAATGTTCAGTAAAAATTACGGAACTCACAATTCGCTCACCGATTACGGAATCGACTCAGAAAATCTAAGGGTGCCAAGTGAATTTGGCGATGACCTTGAAAATTGACATTCACCAACAAAGTTATAATTTTTTAAATTAATAGTATTAGACAGATGGTGAACATCGGTGACAAAAAATTAAAATTTAAAAACTAAAATTAAAGAAAAAATAAAATTTTTCTTAAAAATTTAGAACTTAAAATTTAAAAACTAAAAATTAAATTAAAATTTTAGAACTTATGGATATCGAGAAATTAAATAAACAAAATCAGTCTTACATCCGGCCTCTTATGGAGTTTTGATTAAATTAAACGTTTCAACCCCCTAGGAACTCAAGAACAATTTGAAAAAATTTGAAGATATGGGAAATGATGTGTTCAATGTGATGGCGACAAAAAACAATGGGGTACCGGGGTGAATAAGAGAGATATTTCAACCCGCCGTACCCATTTGATCCCATGCTTTCTCGAGGTTCGTCACGGGAAATAGAGGATTTTCCGCATTTATTTTCTCGATGTCTAGTTCCGGTCGCGGGTTTGAAATTTCGTCGGATGGATGAATACATATTTCTCCAATGATGGAGGGGAAGAAAAAATTTTTTTTGAATTTTTTTTCAAATTCACTTGGCACTCTTAAGTGACGGTATCGTAATTTTTCACAGGAGGTTCAGATAAAGATTACGGAACGCTCTGGAAAAATTCCGTGGCACTTCCGTGAAATTTCCTACAACCACATTTCGCTTCGGAATAACGGATACGTAATTTTTATTGAATAAGATACGTAATTTTTATCAAATATTTCTCTCCGTACATATGATTTAAATCGACAATTCGTTTTTAACATTTTTATTTCACCTTTGTACAAATATGAACAATGATTTTTTGTGAAATTATAAATAAAAGATTTATTTACATTAAAAATATCACCAGTGGGTTTTGGAGGGAAGGGCTAGTTCGAGCCGATGCTCATCGATGTGAAGCTCAGACTGATGGCGAGCTGGAAGGCCTCCTGTTGCAGATTCAGCAAAACAGTCTCCTGAAAATATCAGTTCAATAACAAATTATGAAACGAATGATTTCTTCAACTTCAAATAGAAATCCATCAAATTTTTGTTTTCACAATAATTGATACAATAATTGATAAAATAATCAGCTATAATACCCCAAGACCTTCAAAATTATTGGATATTTCCCGAATGTTTTGTTGCATATCAACGATCGGATCAGTTTTGCAGATTAAAATTTTACTGCAAAACTGATCCCGATCGTTGATATGCAGATAAACTTGAGGGAAATATCCGATGAACTTTGAAGGTCGAGGGGTATTCGGAGGACAATTTCTTCAATTCTGATTTTGGCTGATCAGGGTGCAGTGTTCGGGGTTACGGGACACATCTCACCAAAATGTGAGGAATATCTGTCAAATTCGTAGAAAACAATTGACAGGCTGCAGGGAAATTATCAGTCTGATAATTTCCCTGCAGCCGGGGAAATTATCACTGTGAAACGCATCACGTGACTCCAAATACTGCACTCTGATTGGTCAAAATCAGAATTGAGGAAATTGTCAAAATTATTCATAAAAAAAATAATCACCTCAGAGATGAGTGTCATAATTCAATGGTTAATGAAAAGTGGAATTGTGCATATCAAATACAGTATTTCTAAGCCTTGGAACCTTCGTGGAACAATCCAATTGGGGGAGGGGCGGGGGAGAACAAATATAGAGAACCTTCTCAGCACAGAATTTCGTAATCCACGAAAATTCTTTGCTGACATTTTCTCTTAGACTGGCTCATCAATGAAGTATTCTGAGAATTGGTAAATGGTGGGATTGTTCGTACAGCTGTAATGAGATTTTAATATTCTGGGTGCTTATCTCGGAAATGGGTAATCCTTCGTGAAAGTGCAAAATGTATCTTAATGTCGTTTCCTTCATTATCGAGATAATTTAACGACTGATGAATGAGTGAATCATTTATCGAATGTCAATTCCAGGACAAAATATCGAGCGATTTTTTGGAGTCTATGAAATGCTCGCAAAAAAAACATTGACATTTGTTCGTAAAATTCTTCATTACCGAAATCATTCTCTGAGCAACGATCGATTCAAGGTGTTATTTTATTCGACTCAAGTTCATTTCGTCACTCAATTCCTCAATCATCTCGTCAACAAATAATTACAACGCAAAATGTCTCGCAGCTTATGAAAGCCTCAAAGAAAAAAATATCCATGAATATTTTGCCCCCAAAGGGAGACGTGAGGAATTAAATTCTCCCTTCAGCACATACTTTATCTCTTCCCCAAAGCGAATAATAAATGTGATAAATTTATTCCACGAAGAATTAAATCTCACCAATTTTCTGAGCTCCTCGTAGGTGCTGGGGAGGGCATACTGAATCTGAAATCAAAACAAAATATTTACAATGACTGGATCGACCTTGAGGGACGTTCAGAATAAAAGAGAAGAGAATTACCTCAACGAGATTTCTGCGTCTCTGTTGCATCAGTCCAGAGAGTCTATCGTTCGTCATCTCCCCAGGGCCCGAGACAGCGTCCTAAAATCCCCAATTAATTAATCAATTAACCAATTAAATCGATAAATGATGAATTCAATTCGTTCATATTCAAAAACCGAATAAACAATAAACTGGATTAATTGTTAATTAATTTTTTTAAGTGTAGGGAAGGTTGGGGTAAAATGGACACTTTTTTTTAAAATGCTAGTGACGGGTTGAAATGTTGATGAAATTTAATAATTTTTCTTTTAATACAAAGAACAATTCTTTCCCTTTGTGATGAGCCTAAACTGAGCTCTATTCATAAGTTTGTTTCTGAGTTATGGATATTTTTTAAAAAGTCTAAAGTGTCAATTTTGTCCTATTAATTGAGCTTTAACAAAAATTTAATTGAAAAATTTTCAATTAACTTTGTCGTCGATAAAAACGTCTGAAAAAAACAACGAAACATGAACTCACCTGAATCTGCTGGAGATGGTTCATCTCAGCCTCAAGAGTTTTAATTCTCTCCTTGAAGCCATCGACTCGATTATTAAGAAAATTAATTTCCCCTGCGATCCAGCCGCACTCCTGCTCAATCCCCCTCAACCTCTTGGTTATCTCTCCAGCCTCTCCCATGGCTCCAACGATATCGAATCAAACAAAGAAAAAAAATGTCGCAGCTGTCCCTTTGTGTTGACACGGGACGCTAAACTGGAGCGAATGATACGCGAGATAAAGCAGATCGTGACTGGATCACGTCGAGAAACGAATGCACTGAATCGTTGATTTATGAGGCCGGGTAGGCGATCCTTTGACACCTGTGGCGGGGGAGCAAGTGGGGACCGACAATTGCCGAATGGTTCCGACAATAATTTGAAGTGGCACGAATGAGCGAGGAGAAATAAATTCAAGAATTAAGGCCCGGGTGTCCTATCTTTCGAATGTTATCTGGATTTTTTTTATCTTTCGTAATCCAAAATTGTCAATTGAGTGGTACATCATGTAGAAATTCCCAAAAATTATGATGGAATGATTAAAAAAATAGAATAAATTCTGAACTTTTTCAAAGAGGGTTTTTCAGTAGTGAAGCGGTAAACCGAGTTAAGTCGATTTTGACTATTAGCCAGTTTTTGCTGAATATCTCGGAATCTAAGAGAGATAGCAAAATTTTTCTCATGACTTTTTTTATAACGCTCTATTGGCTCTACAAAAAAGGTCATGACAAAAATCTTTCTATCTCTTTTAGATTCCGAGATATTCGTCAAAAACTAGCCAATAGTAAAAAACGACTTGACCCGGTTTACCGCTTCGCTACTGAATTGAGATTCAAAATGAGTTGAAAACAGTGGAAATTACAAATATCCGATTCGCTGTGGCAAATTATCTATTGGTTGTCATTTTCCGTGGTGGATAACAAAACACTAACTCCTCATGGGAAGTGACAGCTAGGTATCTCAATTTTCAAAACAGTGGTATGTAGTCATCTGCCATTTTTATGTGATAAAAGTGTGATTAAAAAATTCTCCAAAATATTACAACTTTTTTCAAAGAGCCTTTTCCGTAATAAATGTCTCTGTGCAGTGTGGGAAAAAAATTACGAAATCAGTCTTCCCACTGCACGATATTGAGTGACATAAATTGAAAATGCTCATTGAAAAAATTAAGAATTTTTCCATTAATACATATGTAAGGAAATATTTAACAATATTTCCATTAATACTTCGATTTATTGATATTTAGACAGTCATTATCTTCTTATTAATTACAAAATAAAATTTGGAACATTATAATTTCAAAATAGAAAACTGAAAAATTTCATTTCAATAGGGACCACTTGAGTTGTTCCTTGGCAGACTGAAAGACCTAGAAAATGAAGAGAAAAAAAAAAATGCCCTGAATGAGAAGAATTTCGGCAGCAAAACCTCAAACACTTACTATCATCGACTGTGCAGGCATAACAGAAAATGAAATAAAAATTTCGTGCAGATGATCAGTAATTGTCAAGACAGGAGGCTATATTTTACCTGTGCGACGGTTTGTTCACCGAGGGGAATGTCGTCTGTGCGCAGGGCCACCCTCTGGACGACACTGGCCGCATCCGCGTCGAGAATAATACTTGGGAAGAAATTTAGAATTAAGTATTGAATTTTCGATGTTTATTACATCGACTGAGAGGAATGGAATATTTACCCTCCATCGCAAATTTCATCCATCGCCAGCATAACAATGTCTAGACTATCCAAAACAGCTCTTTTCTCGACATTTCTTCTCAGTATTTGACTTACAGAGTCGTAGAGACAGTTGAGAACACTCATGAGGATCAGCTGAAGGCGATAGAAAATTAATTTATTTATTAATAACAATTCGTAGAATCAACGACGTATAAATATCCTCATTTATTTAAGAAATGGAATTGTCCACTTGTTTTAGATATTCATAATTCAGGAATGAATTCATTAATTGGGCTCACTCTGGGCTCATTTCAAAGGGAAAGAAGCATACTCTCTAACGAAAAAAAATTATTTCATTTTACAATTCACATTTTTGAAAATTGTTTCATTGGGTAATATGGACACCTGATAAATCAGTATCGTGTTCGTTTTTATAAACTTCTAATGAAGTCGGAACAGTAGATTTGATCCAATTCAACTCATTATTTAAAGTAGCTCTACCCTCCGGCCGGGCTACGCTGTACTTTTGGATATTTTCAGTTTTTCAATTTTTCAACTGGATTGCATGGAAAACATTTGAAAAAATTCATACCCAGTCAGCATTATCTAAATTAAATTTCGCAAAATATTGAGATTTTTTCAAACATTTCCCTCTTATAAATGAATAATAAAACTTGTTTGCAAAACGGTGGATTATTTTTTATGTGTCAAAAAAATTCTTGATTTTTTCACATCTAACGAAAATAAATTCAGATTTTAATCTTTGATTACAATGGAAATGTTGATTTTCACATAAGACACTGGGTTAAATCCTGATTTTTAAACATTTCTTCTTTGAAAAACCAAAACGATAATTAAATTGAGAAAAAAATTAGAATTCCGAATCAAATCGAGTTTTCTGCAATTTTTTTGCAGTTTTCAATAATTTTTGAATTGACCGTAAGGGTAGAGCTATTTTAAATCTGGTGTCCATACTGCCCCACCCTCCCATAACTACCAAAATAATTAAACATCCAACAATTATTGAAAAAACAAACTGATAATTTACCTCATTCTCGTGGGAACTTCCCATGACATAAAAATACAGATCAACATTACTCCTGTAGACACACGTCATTCCATCCAACATAATGATCTCTGTGTTCGACCTGTGAGTCTTATTGAACAAATTCTTCTCGAAGGCCTTCTGCTCCTTCGAAGTTGGGAAAATGTTCTTGTCGTAGTACTTTGCCAGGATTCTGTTGCCATCGTTGTCAAGGATGGCCATCCCCTTGACAGTGTAGAGTGTGGGTTCCTGGAGAGATGAAATTTCACTCATAATGGAGGAAAAAAACTGAACACAACAGATGAAATCACAGATAAAACCAGAACTATTTAAGTAGTAAATCTTCTATTTCGTACAAATGCTCCTTTTTCATCACCACAATCCCCCTGCAACATGAAGTTGAGGTTATGTGGACTTTTTTTCGATGATCCAGAGCGTATCATCTCTATAAATACCCCTCAATGCATTCACTGATAATCCACGAATGACCCGAGAAAACAAAATCGCAAGCGCCTGTTGAAAGAAAAAAAATAAATGAAAAAGAAGAAAAATCTTACCAACAACTGTCCATCCATGTTTACGTTTGCCAGCGACGTGTCAAATCTTGGATGACGTCACTACGTGGGTCAGTTGCGCACCGGGTGGTATTATATTTTATAACAAGTTCAAATCGATATTTTTGGGATAACAAATATTTATCAAAATTTATTGCATTATGTACACGATTAAAATGTTAACAATTAATGCTGAGTGATGAGATATTCTCCGGGTCTAGGACGACTTTTTGAAGACTTTCAGGAGTTTTCTGATGAACTCTGGACCATTCCAGTAACCCCTGTGCAGAAAAATAGTATTGAGGAGATTAATTCATTGTTTAAAAAGTTTTATTTTATTTTTTCAACTTTCTCCATAATTTAAAATACTTGAGAATTAAAAAAAAAATTTTTTTTTCGTAGGGAATTTCCAACAAATAATGGCTTTGCTTTCTTTTCTTCAGAGTGAAATAGCTTGAGGATGAAAGAGGTGAGCAGAAAATGTCAGAATTTTTTTGTTATTGGAATTGAGGAAATTTTCAACGAAAAAAATATTTTAGGAGAGGTTGGGGTAAAATGGACACTTTTGACTTTTTTAAAAATATTAGTAACGGGTTGAAATGTCGATGAAATTCAATCATTTTTTTTCAATATAAAGAAGAATTCGTTCCCTTTGTGATGAGTCTAAACTGAGCAATATTGATACTTTTGTTCCTGAGTTATGTATAATTTAAAAAATGTCGAAAGTGTCCACTTTACCCTACCCTCCCCTAGTATTTTGACTAAAATTGACTGAATAATTTTTCCAAACATTTTCAAAAATTTGAAAAACGTGAGGATTTTTTTTTGTAGAATAGGAAATTTCGAGCAAAAAATGTTTTTGTTTCTATTTTTAACGCGAAATAGTGAGAATGACAGAGTTGAGAAGAAAATATCAGATTTTTTTTTATGGAGAAACTTTCGAACGAAAGAAATATTTTGGTATTTTCCGCTAAAATTTATAATTTCCCGATAATTAGAGAAGTTCATAGACAAAAGAATCAAAAACATAAGACGAATAATGATAATTGCTCAGCAAGAATTTAAAAAATATCATGAACTCACTTCAACATAAAATTCCAGTACAAAAACGGGAAGAATTCCTTCTTCATAAAATACATTATCCACATTTCATTCTTCTGATCAACAGGGAATGTCTCCAGTGGCTGTAGATTATAATCAAATTCGGCTAGAATACACTTGCCAGGACCTGTCACCAGTGGACAGGAGGCATATCCATTGTAGACTCCTTGCAAGGATTTTCCTTTCAAATCGTCCAGGATATTCTGATGCAGCACTTTAGCTTGTGATGCTACATTTAAAAAAACATTAACATTTTTACGAGAAAAATTTCTAAAAAATCTCCCAACATTCCCATTTTGTTTTATCAGTTTTTAAAATAAAATGGGTTTCTATTATCCTTATTATCGCATTATAATTTCGTTGAATATTCAATTATTGCGCTAATGATCAGTAATTTCTAGGGAAATGTTGGGAGAAAAATTTCTAGGAATTTTCCATCTCGTTAAATACTTAATTATTAATTTGTTCTACTCTTTTCTAATATTTTTTAACAACAAAATTAATTCCATAATTCACCTATTGCAGCCATTGTTTTAGAATTCGGGGTAGTAGTGCAGTCTCCAATACCATAAATATTATTAAACCGATTGTGCCTCAAGGTTTTAGCATCAACAGCTAGGAATCCAGCCTCATTAGTCAAAACTGGATGATTCTTGAGGACATCTGGAGGTCCCATAGGTGGACAAACGTGTAGAAATGAATACTAGAAGCGAATAAAAAGTATAAAGTTGATTTCGAGTCTGTCTGAAGCACAGGAGTCCCTCCTGAGGTACCTGTTGAGTGATTTTCTCCCCAGGATTCTTCAGATTCTCGAAAACAGCTTCCTTCTTGTCGCGATTTATCTCTGTCAGCGAGGTCTGAAGGTTGACTCTGATGTTTCGTCTTTCGCAGACACCCCACAGGGCATCTGCGTACTTCTTCACTCCGAAAATTACGGGAAGAGAGGTGTTGTAGATAACTTCAATGTCTTTGCGATGATTTTTCTGTGAAAAAAGTGTTGAAGGGATTATTTTCTCGTTTGAATTTAGAGGTAGACTTGAAAATTCGTGGTAATTTTTATGATATTAGGATTCCCTTGAAATTTTGAAGGGAATTATTTCGAATAAATTGAAAATTTCATGAAAAAATCAATGGATGCTGTAAATTTTCGTTCAATTATTCAATGAAAATTGGTCAAAATCAGGTAAATTCAGGTGAATATATTCTTTAATTTTTAATAAATTGAAAATTGAGTGTGATTTGATAGTGAATATTCATGTTTCGATTGAAAATTCAAATAAAATAGGAAATTCTCAGTAAAATTTCCAGTCAAATGTGAAATTTCATAATCTTTCCCCCAAAAATCGAATTAACATAATTCTCCTGAAAATGAATAACTTCAACGTCTTTGCAATGATTTTTCTGTGAAAAATGTATTGGTCAGGATTATTTTCTCGTTTGCACTGCGAAATCACACACAGACATGGTCTTCAGACCATTCTGCATCATTTCCAATAAAAATTAGAGAATGTGAAAATCGAAGGATTGCAATGCTTCCATTCGAAAGCAAAAAACGACCAAGATTACGTTCGAAAGATAATCCACCCGGGTCTTAATGCAATTTTTACTGAAATCTGAAATTGTATAATTTTTTTGTGTGAAAATGTGATTTTTACTCTCGTCCAGAAGTCCTCAGCGATGTACGCGATTTTCTGGGGCGCCCCTGGGCACTTGACAGGTGTATGTGGGAATGTAAATACCCCTGGACCCCTAGTTGTTTTTTTCATTTTGTCGAAGACCCCCTGAACTGTCTCTGGTCCGTAAATCGAGCATACCTGGGAGTCCGGGTCTCTCAGGGCATCCACCAGCCCAGGAATCTATGCAAACAATTTCCCGAGATGAATAGAGAATTATGAAACATAACTAATTTGACTTATTACGTTTTACCACTTGGCTACTGATTTTTTTCTCCAATGTACCTTGGCCCAGTAAAGCTGCAATCCCATGGCAACGATCATTAGGTCATACTGTATTGTGTCCCCATTGCTGGTTGTAACTTTGTTAGATTCCGGCTCAAACGACATCACACTGTCCTTCAGCCATTGAGCTTTTTTGGGTAAAACGTCACCCATGAATCGCCTAGACGACTGAAACTTCTTCAATCCACCTCCGATCAGTGTGAACATGGGCTGATAGTAGTGAATCTTGAAAGATAAAGGGAGAAATCGAAATTTAATTCCATTAACTGGAACATTTTTGGTTTATGCATATTAATTATGATCGTTGTGTATTTATTCGTGAATTTAAAAAGAAGTTAGTCGCACTCCAATTAGATTTGAGAAGTAATTTGAATCTTTTTCGAAAACCACATGAATAAAAATTTCACGATTTTTTTATTCCAATAATATTTTTTAAAATTGTGAGTAATAACTGTTTTTTTAAATATGTTCTTTAAAAGATATGTTTAATGTATATTTTTGAAAGAATTTTTCCAGAATAAAACTTGGCAAAATAGATTGCTGACCAAAAATGTTTCACCTATTTTTTAATAGACGATTTTACCTCACTGGGTTCAACGACAATCACATGATTCGGGGCCTTGTCGAATTTCCTCGCCAATTTAGCAGCCATTGTGCAGCCCCCTGTGCCCCCTCCAACGACTAAAACCTTGCAACTGGAGGAAAAACAAAAATTATTTCAATTAACGAAGATTTGATTAGCGAAATAGTGGAACGTAATAAAACAGAGTAGAACAGAACAGACACTTTTCACTGGACATTTCCTCGGATATGAAAAAGGTCTTGTGGCGATTCTCTCTGAAATTACGCACTCACGAACCATAAAAATAAATTGAAATAAATTTTTGGGAAAATTTCTCAAAATTGTTTTGATGGAGTTGACTACTGCTCTAATGAATGAAGTGATAGGGGAAGATGGACAATATGGGCACTTCAATTTCTTCCTCAATTTTTTATATTTCAACAATGTTATTCAATTTTTGAAACACTAGTCATGACTGCGATTTTT
>NW_021680488.1:355527-408604 GCF_001412515.2 Diachasma alloeum
GGGGGGGGGGGGGGGGGGGTAAATCAAATTTTTCTTTGTTATTCATCCTCCCCTTCTCCTATTGTTTTATGGTGATTTCCTTTGTAAACAGATGAAGAGCCATCTAAACAATTTTGGCAAATGAACAAAAGGTCAGTTGTGTACACTGAGAGAAAAACGACAGAGTTCTCAAACAAGTCTTGCTTGTGCCAAGAAAATAGTTTTTTGAAAATTATCAAAAAAGGATTTTTTTTGTGCCAAATATGCAGAGAGTGCGCCGAGATGAAAAATTTTTGTCGCAAAAATGGATTTAGTAGTTAAGAAGAAATTCCATTCTCTAAAGACGAGGACAATTTCTCAGTGAGAAGAAAGCGATTTCTCAAACCAAGTAAAATTGCATTAATTCATTTGATAGTTTTTTAGCCTCAATTCTAAAATATTTTAATGCAAAAATCACATTAATTGATTTGAGAACTCGTTTTCTTGATATGGAGAAACTGTTCTCATCTTTCAGACAAGTAGGGGAGGTTGGGGTAAAACGGACACGACATTTTTTTAATGTTAATGAGGGGTTGAAATGTTGATAAAATTTGATAATTCTTTCCCCCTGTGAGGAGCCTAAGATGAGCTCAACTGATCAATTGGTTTCTGAGTTATGAATCATAAAAAAAAGTCTAAAGTGTCCGTTTTACCCCACCCTCTCCTCTAAAATTTCTTGGCGTAAGATTTTTTTTTCTTAGTGTGAGATATTGTCTGCTCACGAATTTCTTGATACAAGTGACGAAGTAGGGGCGGGTGGGGTAAAATGGACACGTTTGATATTTAAAGAAATATTTATAACTCAGAGACAGATTTATCAATTGAAATCAGTTTAGGCTCAACACAAAGGGAAAGAATTGTTCTTTTTATTGAAAAATAAAAAAAACATTTCACCAACAATTCAACCTGTCATTAACATTTTAAAAAAAGTCAAAAATGTCCATTTTACCCCACTCTCCCCTACTTCTCAAAAACACTTGTTTTCTCAGTGTAGACCGTTGTTTACCTGTGGTGCATCTCTCTGCCAGCAAATATCGCCATTCTTCGTACTCTGTGAATCCCACAACAGGTGTTCATCATTACCATTTTCACTCGTTTTTTAGGCTTGCAAAGTCAATTAAATGACGAGCTTCAAATTTCAGTCTGTCTGATTGTTGCTGCCGGCTTTTCACTCTCCAACTCCTCAATACGCAATTTCTTTATAACCCCTCTTAGAAGTGAGTCACATAAACCCTTGGATGCCCCCAACTTTGTTTTCACTCATCGATCAAGACTTTCACTCTTTTTCAACGGGAACCTCGGGTAATGATAGCTATCGTGGGATCTAATTGATGAACTCTTATCAATAAATTCACTAATTGCATGTTTTCCTCTGTCACTGACGTTTTGACGTCAAATACTCAGTCGATAAAACGCCCAAATTTGAATACCTGAAGGGGCGGTTGGGGTAAAACGGACACTTTTCACTTTTTTAAAAATGTTAATGAGGGGTTGAAATGTTAATAAAATTTAATAATTTTTTTTTCTCTACAAAGAACAATTCTTTCCCTCTGTAGCGAGGCTAAACTGAGCTCAATTGATAAATTTGTTTCTGAGTTATGAATAATTTTAAAAAAGTTTCAAGTGTCCATTTTACCCCACCCACCCCTATTGGGACTCATAACATGGACGATCGATGGTTTACCCGTTCAAACTTGTTCAAACCCTCACATTGTAGCTGACAGTAGTAGTTCCTCTTCGACTCATTCATTTCTGTATTGTTTTTTATTGTTGTACTCGAAGTTCCGATGTTGTCATATTTTAGAAAAACTTGAAGATTTGTAAAGTAATTGATTGAAGTACCAACGATAAACCATCGGACGGTCATTTTTCTGAGACCAGGCGATACCCACCACCAGACATCGCAGCGATTTTTAGCGTCCCCAATAAACTTTCAAGTTTTGTACTAAATAAGGAAAAAAAAATACCCCACAAAAAATGAACTGTCTTTCACTCGAAAAATCTTGAGAACGACTGCATGTAGAAGAAAATATCAGAAAACCTTTTTTGTAGCTGACAAAATTTTCTACAAAAAGTCCTTCTTCCATTTTCTTCTAAAATCTACCGCTCCGAAAATAATCAGACCTATTAATTCCCCTTAATTTAATTTCCATTTAAAAAACATTTCCTCTAAAAAATCGAGTTTCTCATCACTGAAAAAATCTCAAAAACGATTAAATTTAACGAAAAACATCAAAAAATCTTGTTTGTAGTCAAGAAAATTTCAGCAATGAAATGTCTTTTGACAACAATGAAAACCTTTCATTTCCCTCAAATCTGCTTTACCCTCCAAATTCAAACCCCAATCGTTCACTTCAAATATCTCGAGAACGACTGCATTTAGAAAAAACCATCAAAAAATCTTTTTTGCAGCTGACAAAATTTTCTACAAAAAGTCCTTCTTCCATTTTCTTCTAAAATCTACCGCTCCGAAAATAATCAGACATATTAATTCCCCTTAATTTAATTTCCATTTAAAAAACATTTCCTCTAAAAAAATCGAGTTTTTCATCACTGAAAAAATCTCGAAAACTATTAAATTTAACGAAAAACATCAAAAAATCTTGTTTGTAGTCAAGAAAATTTCAGAAATGAAATGTCTTTTGACATTTATTTCTAGAACCCCTCACTCCGCAAAAAATTAACATTCAACAATGAAAACCTTTCATTTCCCTCAAATCTGCTTTACCCTCCAAATTCAAACCCCAATCGTTCACTTCAAATATCTCGAGAACGACTGCATTTAGAAAAAACCATCAAAAAATCTTTTTTGCAGCTGACAAAATTTTCTACAAAAAGTCCTTCTTCCATTTTCTTCTAAAATCTACCGCTCCGAAAATAATCAGACATATTAATTCCCCATCATTTCATTTCCATTTAAAAAACATGTCCTCTAAAAAATCGAGTTTTTCATCACTGAAAAAATCTCGAAAACTATTAAATTTAACGAAAAACATCAAAAAATTTTGTTTATAGTCAATAAAATTTCAGAAATGAAATGTCTTTTGACATTTATTTCTAGAACCCCTCACTCCGCAAAAAATTAACATTCAACAATGAAAACCTTTCATTTCCCTCAAATCTGCTTTACCCTCCAAATTCAAACCCCAATCGTTCACTTCAAATATCTCGAGAACGACTGCATTTAGAAAAAACCATCAAAAAATCTTTTTTGCAGCTGACAAAATTTTCTACAAAAAGTCCTTCTTCCATTTTCTTCTAAAATCTACCGCTCCGAAAATAATCAGACATATTAATTCCCCTTAATTTAATTTCCATTTAAAAAACATTTCCTCTAAAAAAATCGAGTTTTTCATCACTGAAAAAATCTCGAAAACTATTAAATTTAACGAAAAACATCAAAAAATCTTGTTTGTAGTCAAGAAAATTTCAGAAATGAAATGTCTTTTGACATTTATTTCCAGAACCCCTCACTCCGAAAAAAATTAACATTCAACAATGAAAACCTTTCATTTCCCTCAAATCTGCTTCACCCTCCAAATTCAAACCCCAATCGTTCACTTCAAATATTTCGAGAACGACTGCATTTAGAAAAAACCATCAAAAAATCTTTTTTGCAGCTGACAAAATTTTCTACAAAAAGTCCTTCCATTTTCTTCTAAAATCTACCGCTCCGAAAATAATCAGACATATTAATTCCCCATCATTTCATTTCCATTTAAAAAACATGTCCTCTAAAAAATCGAGTTTTTCATCACTGAAAAAATCTCGAAAACTATTAAATTTAACGAAAAACATCAAAAAATTTTGTTTATAGTCAATAAAATTTCAGAAATGAAATGTCTTTTGACATTTATTTCTAGAACCCCTCACTCCGCAAAAAATTAACATTCAACAATGAAAACCTTTCATTTCCCTCAAATCTGCTTTACCCTCCAAATTCAAACCCCAATCGTTCACTTCAAATATCTCGAGAACGACTGCATTTAGAAAAAACCATCAAAAAATCTTTTTTGCAGCTGACAAAATTTTCTACAAAAAGTCCTTCTTCCATTTTCTTCTAAAATCTACCGCTCCGAAAATAATCAGACATATTCATTCCCCTTCATTTCATTTCCACTTAAAAAACATTTCCTCTAAAAAATCGAGTTTTTCATCACTGAAAAAATCTCGAAAACTATTAAATTTAACGAAAAACATCAAAAAATCTTTTTTGTAGTCAAGGAAATGTGACACTTTTCACATTTTAACGTTTTAACATTTTTTTCTAGAACCCTTCACTGCGAAAAAAATTAGCATTCAACAATAAAAACCTCTTCTATTTCCCTGAAATCTGCTTTACCACCCGAATTTCGCGACAAACCTCACCCCCCGGCCCCCCTGGATGCTCCGTCAATCCCCCCGTCCAGCCATGTTGGATGATTGGCGTCTGAAGATCCCGCAGAGCACTAGAGCCCGGCATACGACCAAGTTCACCCTGTACTTGTTGCTCCGTGTTGTGTTAGTGTATCTAAATATCCTCGGCATAATTATTTCCCCCGAAAAAATAAATGGAACAACAGTAAAAACCCCTGAATGATCGACAATAGTGGACCTTGACTGAACACGAGAGCCTCTGTGCCCTCCCGAACCGCTAAAAACCCATCGCCTTGATTGAATTGAATTTTTTTTCACAACAAATTTTTCAACAATTTATCTACAAAAGCCGAGGGACAACTGTTGGCCACAGCACTCTGGAGACTATTGTTGACACTCAATCGTCGATATTCAGGTAAAAATAACCCTGACAATGGGTGTTCAATTCATAATATTGGGGATACCTGAGTCCTCTAACCTCATTTCTCCGGGTTTTTGGTGCGTGGGGGTACCCTTTTGACAGCTAAAAATAATCATCATCCATTGATGGAAGTGGACGAGAGGAATTCTATTTTGGAGTTGTCATTATTTCTTGGAGACAAATCCAGTGGTATCAGTGGCTCGGATACTTTGCATTCCTCAAGCATTTGAATTTTATTTTGGTGGGGGACTTGTATGGGAATCGCCTACGAGTGGTCTTTATGCACTTGAGTTTAGTTATTGCGAATTCTGATTGGATTGTGGAAATTGAAGATCGGATTGAGGAGTGATGAGGTGGGTATCAGGGTTTTGGGAGTGTGAATTTGTCTTGAGGACAGTCTCGTTTTCTTGCTGAAGGAAAATTTTATGCTGAAAATGTCTTGTGATTAGGGAGATAGTTAGATGATTGATTGCTATTTTGAATTGAGCTTTAAAGGTGGGATATCTTTGGAAGGAGTGGATTCAGGGGAAAATTCTTTTGCTGCAGATTTTGTTGACTGAATTTTTGCGATTGTTGTTGCAATTTTTTCAGAAAAAAAATTCAACCAAAAAGATCTCCAACAAAAAAATTTCCATTAAAATTGAGTTTTGTTTTTTTTTCGATGTAAATCAGTAGCGAAGCGGTAAACCGGGTTAAGTCGATTTCGACTCTTGGCCAGTTTCTGACGAATATCTCGGAATCTAAAAGAGATAGAAAATTTTTGTCATGACCGTTTTATAGCTCTGAATTGGTTCTACAAAAAAGGTCATGAGAAAAATTTTGCTATCTCTCTTAGGTTCTGAGACATTCATCAAAAACTGATCAAAAGTCAAAATCGACTTGACTCGGTTTACCGCTTCACTACTGAAATGTAATCATTGAATTCAAATGTGGGAATGTGAGTGCATGAATTGGAATGTCAAGTACCCATACGAAGTTTGATGGAAATGTTCGCATCTTGAAAAATAAGCATTGGTCATATCCCAAAAACGAATTGAGAGGGAATTTTTCTGTATTTTTCCCGTATCCCTGGGGAAAATGGTACGGAAAATATATGTCAAATAGCGGCGCCAAAGAGATCGCAATCTGCCCCAAGTTTAATACAAAAATTGAGTGAATGTGCTTATTCCGTCACCACCAAAAATTAGTAAATTATCTTCCAGATAATTCCGTGAAAAATGTCTCAACACTTCATGACAGTCTGCGTTGTCTGCGTGCTATGTGCATCCCACAATCCCTGCTCCGCCCACACAACCATGTCCCCCAATCCCCAGAGCTACCAAGACCCAGTGTTAACCCCAAGTCCCAAGTACCTGCGAATAAATTCCAACAATGATCCTCGAAATCATCACGAGATGATGACACCACCAGTGGAGGATCGAGGTGGCTCCCATGTGCTCTCACCACATCGTTCCAAGAAGCTCCTCCACTCGGAGAAGATGAAACTGCGATTTGAGAAGCAGGAGGTGCCTGTTCCCAGGGAGATCGATCAGCTGGAGAGTCGAGAGGTCCTCCAGAGGCTGGGACACATCCCAGAGGAGATTCCCTTCAAGAGGGAAAAACACTCCATGAATCAGGAGAAGGGGAGCAAGATCAGGCAGGAGCGACACGTGGAGATTCAAGACAATTATTATCTCAAGAAGATCTTTGACACCTTTGGGGATGGGGAGAGCCTCTCCATGGAGGGCTTCGAGAACATGCTGAGGAAGCTAGGCCTCACTGAACTCATCAGGAGCGTCGAGAGGGACGAGAGTCGAGTTGGAATCAATGGTAAGTCATTCGAATAGACCAATTCTTGAATCGGTAATAACTCGAGAACGGCAGAGAGAACTTTTTAAATTGTTTCTTTCATTTTGAGGATTTTTTTTCATCTTCGAAATGAGACCTGACTCAGCCAAATCGCATCGTTTGATCGGGAGATATCGATGATCGAAGACGTGTCGTTTGGAATCATGAAAATGTCTTCATTACTCATTAATCTAATATCGGACGATTTTTTGACGATTAGGAATTGCATGAATGATTGAAATCAATGGTATCATCATTAATGAATAGCCACTTGATAAAAATGATTTTTTTTCCATTAAAAGAAGTCAATTCTGATTAATGGGGTAATTAAAAATAGATTCCACTCGGTTATTTATCGTATTAATTAGCAATCAGAATTAATTTTTTTTATACATTCATTTATTCATCTTCTATTTATATTTTCTTTCAACTACTCACTTGAATTGATGCTGAAAATGGAGACAATGGTGACAGGTGATCGATAGAATTATTGATTTGAAATCTACCACCGACCATTTACATGAATTGATGAATTTATTGCAATGAAAATGTCTTCATTACTCATTAATGCAATATCAAATCATTTTTTGACGATTAGGAATTGAATGAATGATTAAAATCAATGGTATCATCATTAATGAATAGCCAATTGATAAAAATGATTTTTTTTCCATTGAAAGAAGTCAATTCTGATTAATGGGGTAATTAAAAATAGATTCCACTCTGTTATTTATCGTATTAATTAGCAATCAGAATTAATTTTTTTTATACATTCATTTATTCATCTTCTATTTATATTTTCTTTCAACAACTGACTTGATGCTGAAAATGGAGACAGTGGCGACAGGTGATCGATAGAATTATCAATTTCAAATCTACCACAGACGATTTACACTGTTGTGATTTTTTATTAGCGGAATTGACGAATTGATGGATTCATTACGCCTCGTTGGGTATATCTGTCACGTGTGGCCGCAATTGACCCACCAAATTGTCGTTAATTGATCACTGGGGGAAGACGGTGGAGATGTTCTCAGGATAATTATTTGAATTCAGGGGATTTCTTCTCGAGAGAAGTTGGGGAATTTCATTGGGAGGACGGGAACAGATTTGATGGGGCATCATTCGGGCAGAGGTCATTCGCAGAGTTGATTTTTCAGAATGAGGTGACGTTTCGAAAGTCATTTCTTGAGGTAGCCACAGCTGATTCGTTCAAATCGTTTGTCTCTGAGATTTTGAAGATTTAGCAAGGTTTATTGTGTTCCATTTTTCTTCGTGTTGATTTTGAATTTCTTTTCAATTGTCCATTTATCTCATTAAGGGGTGGTTTTAGGGAGAGAAGTCATGAATCATTTTTTGTAGGAAAATTTCTTAGCCAAAAAAAAGGTTCAAATACATTGTCTCGTAAAACAACTCCTTCTCGAGATAAATGTGAATTAACAAGACAAGTTTAGTACTAAAATCGAAAAATACGAAGAATGAATTTTTTTCTTTACTTCATTGTTAATTTATCTCATTAATGAATTTCTCATTTATTCATCTTCTCACGTTTTCGATTTTCACCATATTAAACAACAGCGCAACAATTACGTGAGGTTTTTAAATTCTTGCGATAAAGAAACAAAAACAAAAAGTATATCAACACTCAAAAGTTGTCAATCATCACAATTTCGTATCTACCGCAGAATTCAAACAGCCGACTCAAGATTAACCGTAACCGAGAAGGCCTCGGTTGTTTGATTCAACAGAAATTGAATCCATTTCCTTATCAATTTTCACGTCTCAGCGAGAAAGATTTAGAACTCTGATTACACGGATTACAGTCTAAAAATCTAATCTCCAGTGTTTAACTTGAATTCCCTTTTACATTCGCGAATTGCAACGGTCAGTTGGTCAAGGAAATATTTGCTTCCATTATCTGGAAAACCTTGGGAGCATTTGTGCAATTATCGCTCCTCCCTGATTGCCTTTCCCATTTCCATTATTCGAGACAATTAATTGTGATGCGTCACATGAACAATTGGATGATTTCACGTGCAGGTACATCACGATCAGATGAAAATAGCAGTAAAAAATCAGGGGATCCCAACAGTATAAACGCGAAAGAACAGGTGAATATGCACTGTTTTTATGAATAAACAAATGGAAACAGGATTTTAACTCATTAAGGATATCCAAGTACTTTGGCTATTTTTTCTTCACACTGAGAGAAAAACAAACACGTTGTCTAACAAGTCTTGTTTGGGCCAACATAATTGCTAGTCGAAAATTGCCAAAAAAGAATTTGTTTGGTTCGAATTTGAAAGTCTCAGACATGAATAATTGTTCTGCTTTCGACAGCAAAGATATATTTGGCTCAAGAGGCGGATAATTCACACCAGACGGTGCCTTTGCAGGATGAAAATATCTCATATAGAGGAAAATTTATCAAATATTTTATTCCTAGGTTACAAGATTGCTATCATATCATTATTATTGTTTCAGTTAAAGGTTCATTTATTGTCTGTGATTATTAGACAGCCGAAACGAAAAACTACTATCCCTTGTTTCGCATAAAACAACGATTTTTCGGGAGCAAAATACATATGGGAGTATCGAATAACGAAGGAGTAGTGCTAGAGATGACATTTCTTGCGTGTACAGAGAATGCAATTTTTTTTTAACTACTAAATCTATTTTTGAGACAAAAAATTTTCAGTCTAGCGCATTCTCTGCATGTTTGACACAAAAAAAAACCTTTTTTGATCATTTTCAAAAAAATATTTTCTTGGCACAAGTAAGACTTGTTTGAGAACTTTGTCGTTTTTCTCTCAGTGCAGTGAATTGCAGAGCTTTCACTAAATTTCCAGACATTTTACAACGATTTCATTATTTGAACTTTGCTGGTCTGAATTGAATCTCGATATTAATTAATAATAAAAATCATTTCCCTGGCAGTGCCTCAGTACTCGCAAACCTTTGGGAAACATTTTGAAAATCTGAAAAAAAAATTATAAAGTTTAATTTTCGAGGAAGATTGATGAAATAATAAAAAATGACAATTTTCGATAATTACGAGAATTTTCTATAAACAATTCGCAACCAATCAATTTTCCACCATAAAAATCATTTGTTCGGAATCGTAACGAATTTATTCATATTCAGAATTTTACTTGAAATCGATTTCAGGCCTAATAAAATTAATGCCACTGAATATTCATGACTTTTTTTCAAATTTTTCTCACCCAATTTAATCGACAAATTTGATCATTAAAAATGATTGAATCGATACTCTGGTCTATCCCAAACTGTAAAAGATACTTGGATATTCTCAAAAATGAATAAGAATTTCATAAATTGGAGAGGTGGCTAAATGCGCCTTTTTCAGTCATCAATAACTCGACAAAACGGCAGAGTAAAAATTCCCATTTTTTTCATTCTCAATATATTCTTTCCTCCTTGAAAACGACTCCCGACTAATCAAAATCACATCATTCATTCCGGAGGTATTGACGACTGAAGACAATTCGTTCCCGCACCCCTTTACAACTCAGTAGCGAAGTGGTAAAACGGTTCAAGTCAATTTCGACTATTGGCCAGTTTTCAATGAATATCTCGGAATCTAAGGGAGATAGCAAAATTGTTGTTATAACCTTTTTTGTAGAGCCAATGAAGAGCTACAACAAATGTAATCACGAAAATTTCACTATCTCCTTTAGATTCGGAAATATTCCTCAAAAACTCAACTCAACTCAACCTTTTCGCCAAAATTCACATTTTTTCAATTTTTCTGGTAAATTGTTGATCAGATTAACGTGAAAAAATCTACTGTTTTTGCGTTTTATCATTACTTAGTGGCTCACAAAATTTCATGATCGTGCAATAATTTTCCTTCGTTTTTTCTAAAACTTCAGAAATTCACAAAACTTTAGTAAAAATGCAGGAAAATTATTGCAACACCATGAAACTTCGTGAGTCAGTCAATAATGATAAGACGCAAAGACGGTATATTATTTCGCACCAATTCGATCAATAATTTGCCAGAAAAATGAAAAAAACGTGAACGTTGGCAGAAAGGGTGTAGAACATCCTTCAGGATGTACTACACCCTTTCTGCCAAAATTCACGTTTTTTTAATTTTTCTGGCAAACTTATGATGGAATTGACGTGAAAAAATATAACGTTTTTGCGTTTTGTCATTATTTAATGACTGACGAAATTTTAAGGTGGTGCGAACATTTTCCTGCGTTTTCTCTAAACTTTTAAAAAGAATCACAAAACTGTAGAAAAAACGCATGAAAATTATCGCACCACTACGCAACTTCGTGAGCCATTAAAGAATGACAAACCACAAAATCGTTATATTTTTTCACGTCACTCCCATCGATAATTTGCCAGAAAAATGAAAGCAACGTCAATTTTGGCTAAAAGGGTGCCGAACATCCTTAAGCCGTTTTACCACTTCGCTGCTGAACTGTTCTCAAAAAACCAAATAACCCGAAATATTTCTTAAAAAAATCATTTCCCTGGCAGTGCCTCAGTACTCGCGACTTCCTCACCCACCTCTCGCCACCCCCTCACCCCCCAAACGTCAGCAACCTGACCCAGGACCTCTTCTCCCGAGCCTGTCCCATTCTCCTGTACCACCTGACGAGTTCCTCCCCCCTGGAGAACTCTGGCTGCATAAGCATCCCCACCATGACCCAAATCCCCCTGAATCCCTACCCCGAGGAATTCGACGACGAGCCAGCACGCAACATCGTCCAGGTCTGGGTGTATTCAACAATCTCCATAATAATCATAAGTCTGTGTGGCCTCCTGGGGGTGGCAGTGATCCCAGTAATGGGAAAGTCCTACTACAACCAATTGCTCCAGTTCCTGGTGGCCCTGGCAATAGGAACACTCTGTGGAGACGCTCTGATCCACTTGTTGCCCCACGCCATGATGTCCTCGCACTCTCACGAGCTTGGAGCCATTCCCCAGGAGATTGACCACGAGACCCTCCACAACTCGAATATGTGGAAGGGCCTGACTGCTATGATGGGCCTGATACTCTTCTTCTTCACGGAGAAGGCCCTGTCGATAGTGGCGGAATGGCGAAAGTACAGGCAGAGAAGGAACAAACCGCCCTCGAGGGTCAGAGTGATGAGGGAGAGCGAGGGGCCCAGCACTGTTGGTGAGAAATTGTGCAAGCACAAATACTCCTCTTATCCGTACTGCTATGGAGAGATCACGACTAAGGACAATCATCATGAGCACGAGCACAACGATAAGGAGAGAAGTGGAGGGGAGGAGGTCAAGCCGCTGAATGAGGTATCGTCGAACTCGGTGGGAAAGGACGAGGCGGGGAAGAAGGAGGAGTGGAAGGTCGAGGAGGCTGGGAGGAAGGGCGAGGAGGAGGGGGCTGAGGGGGATGGGTACACGGTTATTATTCGGGAGCATGAGAACAAGCATCATGGCCATACACATTCACATGGTGAGTTTTTTGGTATTTTATTATGGTTCCCGGATTGTTTTCCCCCGGAAAAAATTTCCCCGGAATCATTTCTCCCGGAATGATTTCTCCTTACCACTGAACATGAAGGTCACACATACACGTATTACCAATATCAATTCAATTTATTACGTCTCTCAATCTTTCGAATCCAAATCAGAATTCAACATTTTCAAAACGATTTTTTTTCAAATTTCAAAACAAACTCTCATGCCTACATAATCAGTACAATACGATAAACATTCACAATCCATCATAAATCACTTAATTACTATCATTTATCAATCAACATTATGAAAATAAATCCCCAAAAAGATTCGAATCAATCTCTTGTCCCAATAAACAATCAATTAACTCACTTGTTGCCATCACTTATTTTAAAATGAACGGAGTGGTTATGTGTGTTCGTATATTCAAGAAGACAACAACCGAATTGCTCCAAAATGACAATTTCTTCTACATCTAGTATTCCATTAATTTCCCACGATGAAATAAATTCATTCATTCATTTTTCATGTCCAGAAAAACAAAATTCAGTGGAAATTATCAGGGGAAAAAAAGGAGGGGTTATTGGACCTCAGCTGTAAAGACAATTTAAATAGTTATTATTAAAGGGGTCATTTGAATTGAATAAAAACTTGAACAAATCATTTAAAATTTAAATGTACATATTTTCAGGACATGTCCATGCAGCACCCGAATCCATGTCCAGTGTAGCCTGGATGGTAATAATGGGTGATGGCCTTCACAACTTCACAGATGGCATGGCCATTGGTGCAGCATTTGCTGCTAATATAGCTGGTGGTTTTTCAACAGCAATAGCAGTATTCTGTCACGAATTACCACACGAACTCGGTGATTTTGCTGTCCTACTTAAGGCTGGAATGTCCGCGAAACAGGCGGTTTTTTATAACTTACTATCATCGGTACTTTGTTTGTTTGGAATGATATTTGGGGTCCTTCTTGGGGCTCAACCAGCCACCACTAGCTGGGTCTTTGCAGCTGCTGCTGGAATGTTTATTTACATTGCACTTGTGGATATGGTGGGTTTATAAAATAATTCATTGAATTATAAATTAAGGTCTGGGTGGATTATCTTTTGAACGTGATCTTGCTTGTTTTTATTTTTTTTATTTTGATAATCTGAAATGATCTCTAATTGTTATTCAGTTTTACATAGCCCTGGAGTATCCAATAATTATAATTGTACAATGAAAAAAAAGTTGAAAAAAAGCTGAAGATTTCCAAAGACCGGTTTTTAATAATATTGGGAAATAAACCCAATAGGGAGGAAATTGCAAATTAATAATTTGATGTATCTAATGGCTGTTAGATCGTTAGTTAACATGATAAATTATCTATTCACTATTTCCTCTCTATTGGACTTATTTCCTAATTTTTTATGGAAACCGCTCTTTGAAAATGTTCATTTTTTTTTACTTTTTTTGTACAATCATAATTTTTAAGGACTCCTGCGTGATGTAAAAGTCAGTGGAAATTGTGATATATTTTACATTATGAAAATGAAAAAACAATCGAGATAACACTCGAAAGATAATCCAAACGGGCCTGAAACTTCATATCTTTGGGAATTATTGATTTATCTCGAGAATCTGGTATTTTCCGTTTTTTTCTTTTAAATTTCATGTAAAAAAAATCAACTCTTTGACATTTTTTTAATCGCCTAGATGATTCCTTAATTAATAATTCATCAAAGATATTGTATTCAATTTGAGGCATTTCCCTTATCAATTGTCGAATTGAATTTTTAATGTTTTTGGAAAAAAAAACGTCAAGAGACAAAATTTGTCTCAACACTCACTAAATGTCATTAATTATTAACAGAATTAATTTCCTAATCAAATGAATAACTCAATGTTCTCATCGTCAGATCCCAGAATTGTCCTCTGGACACACAGCAGAGGGTGGATCAAACTGGCAATGTATCCTCCAAGGCCTAGGGCTTCTGACAGGCTTGGGAATAATGCTAGTAATAGCTCTGTACGAGCACGACCTCCAACACATATTTAGTGATTAAGTTCACAATCGGAGAGGACTTTTTCTCTTCGTCAATTCATCGAGGAATTTTTTTTTATCGTGGGAGGTGTAAAAAAACCCTCGAATATTAAGTAGGAATTGTAGTTACTCTGAGATTCCAACGAAAGAACAGGTGGTTCAGGATTTTTGCCTGATGAAAGTTCAGATCAAGACTTTTTGAGGTTTTTCAAGTTCAATTATGCGATTTTGAACAAAACTGAACAATTTTACAAATCACTTTTTTATTTCTCTCTCTGTGCAGAGGTTTTCACAGTTGTGAAAAATGAGGGAAGGTCAATTCATTGAAAATGTTTTGCTTATGTCAGTCATGAATGGAAATTCTCATATTGTTTATTGCATTCCAATTTACGAATGTTCATTTCGAACAATTTTTCATACTGAATTGAAGGAATTCGTCTCTCGCTTCATCGATATTTTTGGTGCAGAAATAAGGTGCTTAGACGTATTACTGTAATGCCTAGAAACATTGTAAAAGTGTTGTGATTATTTTTCAATGATATTTGATTCGATGATTGAGTGAAACTGGGAGAATCTCATTTCTCCGATGGGAATTTTAACACTAGTGTTCGTTTAATTTGTCAGTGCTACTTAATGATGTCAGGAGGGGAGTGACAAGACAAGTGTCAATTTTTTGCATTCATTATTTTGCTATTATCTCGAGAACGAGTGGTTTTAGGAGAAAAACAGGAGCGAAATGGTGAAACGGTACAAGTCAATTTTGACTATTAGCCAGTTTTCAATAAATATCTCGGAATCTGAGGAATATAGCAAAATTTTTGTTATAACCTTTCTTGTAGAGCCGATTGAGTGCTACAAGAAATGTAATTACGAAAATTTCGCTATCTCTCTCAGATTCAGAAATATTCATCAAAAACTCAACTGCGAGATGAGTCGATTTAAACCGTTTTACCACTTCGCTACTGAAATGTATTCAGAAATTTTTTCTATGCAACAAAATTTCTATTCACATTTTCTCCTGAAATCAATAATCGTTGAGATAATTGTGATTAATAATTATAAAGTGGCATTAGAGACTGAAAAAATCGATCGCAAAGAAATTTTTCTGGGATAATGAATAATTACACAAAATACTTGATAACATTTTGTCACTCGAACCCTGATGTCTCCCAAAAACTCTCTAATAATTAATAACCCACGTCTTTCGCGAGACTTCCAGGATGAAAAAGCCAAAGTTCAATAAATTCCATAACCACTGAAATGAAAAATCAATCGGTATCCGATTATTTGTAGCCTTTTATTTCAATTAATCTTCATTTCACACGAAAACCACATGCGAAAGGTAAAAGGCAGATGCTATCAATTAAGTATCTTAGATTAAGTTGTAATGTATTTTTAATTTGTATTCATAGAAAAAAAAAGTAATGATTTACTTTTTCACGAGGATGTAATAAGATTGAATTTTTTGAGAAGTAACGAAATGTATTTGTAATTTTTCACCTTGAAACTTATTTTTCTTTGGAGAAACATTCAGATTTGAAGGGAAAATTCATGATAAAATTGATTTTTATCAATTACTTTTCAATTTTATCGAGTTTAAATGAAATCAACACAGTTTTTTATTTCATTACACAATTTTATTAATCAATAATTCGAAAGAAAAATCAAACGAGATATCCCCAGAGGTCTTTAAGGATTCGCATGGAATGTATCTCGACAAATCCAGAAAATAAATTCCAGAATCATTAAAGACAAATGCAGAGCCCTAAAAGATATCAATTCATGAAAAAAAGTCTAATTAAGGCCCGGTTGGATTATCTTTCGAACGTTATCGCGATTGNAATTCTCATATTGTTTATTGCATTCCAATTTACGAATGTTCATTTCGAACAATTTTTCATACTGAATTGAAGGAATTCGTCTCTCGCTTCATCGATATTTTTGGTGCAGAAATAAGGTGCTTAGACGTATTACTGTAATGCCTAGAAACATTGTAAAAGTGTTGTGATTATTTTTCAATGATATTTGATTCGATGATTGAGTGAAACTGGGAGAATCTCATTTCTCCGATGGGAATTTTAACACTAGTGTTCGTTTAATTTGTCAGTGCTACTTAATGATGTCAGGAGGGGAGTGACAAGACAAGTGTCAATTTTTTGCATTCATTATTTTGCTATTATCTCGAGAACGAGTGGTTTTAGGAGAAAAACAGGAGCGAAATGGTGAAACGGTACAAGTCAATTTTGACTATTAGCCAGTTTTCAATAAATATCTCGGAATCTGAGGAATATAGCAAAATTTTTGTTATAACCTTTCTTGTAGAGCCGATTGAGTGCTACAAGAAATGTAATTACGAAAATTTCGCTATCTCTCTCAGATTCAGAAATATTCATCAAAAACTCAACTGCGAGATGAGTCGATTTAAACCGTTTTACCACTTCGCTACTGAAATGTATTCAGAAATTTTTTCTATGCAACAAAATTTCTATTCACATTTTCTCCTGAAATCAATAATCGTTGAGATAATTGTGATTAATAATTATAAAGTGGCATTAGAGACTGAAAAAATCGATCGCAAAGAAATTTTTCTGGGATAATGAATAATTACACAAAATACTTGATAACATTTTGTCACTCGAACCCTGATGTCTCCCAAAAACTCTCTAATAATTAATAACCCACGTCTTTCGCGAGACTTCCAGGATGAAAAAGCCAAAGTTCAATAAATTCCATAACCACTGAAATGAAAAATCAATCGGTATCCGATTATTTGTAGCCTTTTATTTCAATTAATCTTCATTTCACACGAAAACCACATGCGAAAGGTAAAAGGCAGATGCTATCAATTAAGTATCTTAGATTAAGTTGTAATGTATTTTTAATTTGTATTCATAGAAAAAAAAAGTAATGATTTACTTTTTCACGAGGATGTAATAAGATTGAATTTTTTGAGAAGTAACGAAATGTATTTGTAATTTTTCACCTTGAAACTTATTTTTCTTTGGAGAAACATTCAGATTTGAAGGGAAAATTCATGATAAAATTGATTTTTATCAATTACTTTTCAATTTTATCGAGTTTAAATGAAATCAACACAGTTTTTTATTTCATTACACAATTTTATTAATCAATAATTCGAAAGAAAAATCAAACGAGATATCCCCAGAGGTCTTTAAGGATTCGCATGGAATGTATCTCGACAAATCCAGAAAATAAATTCCAGAATCATTAAAGACAAATGCAGAGCCCTAAAAGATATCAATTCATGAAAAAAAGTCTAATTAAGGCCCGGTTGGATTATCTTTCGAACGTTATCGCGATTGTTTTTTCATTTTCATAATGTAAAATATATCACAATTTCCATTGGATTTTACATCACGCAGGAGTCAAACTGGACATTTTCAAAGAGCGTTTTTAATAAAGATTGAGAAATAAGTCCGATAGAGAGGAAATAGTGAATGGATAATTTATCATGGCCATTGACTACTGCGATAAATGACGACCTAACGGCCATTAGATACATCAAATTATTAATTTGCAATTTCCTCCCTATTGGGTTTATTTCCCAATATTATTCAAAAACGCTCTTTGAAAATGTTCAGCTTTTTTTCACCGTTTTTTTTATTGTGCAATCATAATTTTTGAAGACTCCAGGGCTATGTAAAACCGAATAGCTATTGGCGATCATTTCAGATTATCAAAATAAAAAAAACAACCAAGATCACGCTCGAAAGATGATTCACCTGAGCCTTAAATCGAAAAAAAAAATTTCAAGCCAATTAAATGCTCCACACTTGATGCTTGACAAAAATCTTAACTAACAATGGCTTCAATTTCATTGATAAAGTCTCATTCTCGTGAAAGACAATTTTCAATCGAAAAAAATGACATGAAATTGCAAGTAGCTTCCTGAAACGAAATATTTACACGTTTATGAAAATTGAGGAGAAATACGTGAAATTACAGGTCAGATGTATTCGAACTCGAACGATGGACAAATAATTACGATGAGGTAATTGTGATTCTTTCGTTATGTGTCGGTCCTTTTCTTTCATTCATTTGGTTTAGATGGTATTGTTGAGATCGAGACGTGGCCTCTTGCAGCGTCTCACCGCTACGTCGTCTGGGGAGTCGCCATTTACTGATAACAAGTCTCGTTTTCTTTCGGAATTCTGTGGAACAACAAAAATGCTTTAATGTCAACTGTAAAATTTCATTTTGATTTGATGGACCTGAAATAATTGAGGATATCCGAGTATTTTGGTTATTTTTTCTTTAGTGAAATGCTTTCCTACTTTTGTAGTTGAACATAAGCGCTTTCATTTGAGCCCAATTTGACCCCAAGTTTTCGGACATTTTACAATGATTTTAAATTGTTAGAAAACATTTCAAAAATCTGAAAAAAATTAGAAAGTTTACTTTTGGAGGAAAATTCATGAAATAATTTAAAAAATTCAATTTTTGAAAATTACGAGCATTTTCTATAAATCATTTATAAACAGTCCATTTTCCACCGCAACAATCATTCGGAATCGTAACAAATTTATTCATATTCAGAATTTTACCAAAAATCTATCTTATGCCTAAAAAAATTGGGTTTCCAAAAGTTTAAACAAATTCAATTATTTATGTATGGACAACGCATGTCTGAAAAAATCATAATTTTATGCAAAAAGTAATTTGAATGATGCTGAATATTCATTATGTTTTCCCCATTTTTCTCACGCAATTTAATTGCCAAATTTAATGGTTACAAATGGTTGAATCTATAGTTTGGTCTGTACCAAACTGAAAAGGTACTTGGATACTCTCAAGAGGCCTCAGGAGAGTATCCAATCGTTACAAATTTTACCTTTTTGTCCCACTGCTGGTGGAGGTACCTCAGCAATATTGTTGTCTTCTCAGTGACAATTACTGGAAGAATATTTTTGTTTAGATTATTGCACCATTGTCGAAGGCGAAAAAGTGAGTTGAGAAGTCATGAACAGGGAAAATTGTAAATATGTCTGAAACTACTGCATTTACCCAGAAATGTCGAGAATATCTTTTTAGCCATGAAATTCTCATCAAAAATTGTTCTCTGACATTTTCTCAAACCCTGAATCTCTCAGGGTTCCATCCCTGTGGTCAAGAGACCTTTGAACCCCTTCAAATCGCTTATTATGTTGAAAAAAATGTCCAATAATGAGTAATAAGTGATGATAAAAACAATAAAATTATGAATATATTATTATATTATCATTATTAATTAGGGGAGGCTGGGGTAAAGCGGACATTTTCGACTTTTTTTTAAATGTTAATGAGGGGTTGAAATGTTGATAAAATTTAATAATTTTTTTTTCAATATAAGGAACAACTCTTTCCCTTTGTGACGAGCCTAAACTGAGCTCAATTGATAAATTTGTTTCTGAGTTATAAAGAATTAAAAAAAGGTCTAAACTCTCCATTTTACCTCACCCTCCCCTATTAATTATAGAAAATTGCTCATGAAACGTTTGTGAATGATGAACGCATCTGTATTATTAAATAGTTCAATTGGTTCCAAATGAAAAAAAAGTAGATAAAAAAAATTATTGAAACAATTCTTTGAAGATTAAAGCTTGAATGAGAAAAAATATTAAATGGAAACACTTACTTTGTTCCGAAGGATAGTCTTTCGTAGGTAAATACACCGAGGGCCTCTTGACGCAGGTACGATTTCCATTGTCCGTATGAAAATTAGCGAAATTATTTTCATTGTGGGAGGGCAGGCCCTTCAAAAACTCAGCGACCGACTGAAATAATCACCATATCGATGAAATTTCAAGGAAAAACAGTGTCAAATTTATTCTGTCAAGAAAAAAATGAGGAGGCACTCGCCAAACAAAATATATAACCTAAAAATTTTCTTCGAGGTCACAATTGCTTTCACAGACTCGTTATGATCCGTTGGGACTCACCATTGTAAGCGATGCAGATAGAAAATTCTAGTCTATTTTAAAAAAATTTAGGTTTCAGGAGAATGTGCACAAGGCCTTGGAGAAATAATTTCAGTGGAGTGTTGACGATAACTCAGACAGACTGCAGAAAAATGTCATTTTAGGATGTCGATGCCACCACCCTTTTTTGTTCTTGTTGGTTATTGTGCTGGGGTGGTTGTGGGCTGTGAGTGCAGATGGCATCTGTGAAGTTCTTACGGAAGTGTCGGGTCGCGTAACTAGAGTGCTTCTTGCTAGGGATGGGCCGATATTGAAGGAACTATCGAAATCGCACCTATCGATATAATTTGAAAATATCGGGTCGAAGATATCGATATTCTGAAAAAAATATCGTTGAACCGATATAACAATATATTTTTCATCTGAAATATTCACTAATGACAAGACGGCAAAATCAACTAGAATGATCATGATGATTAGAGATGACCAAATGACCGTCATTTTTTAGATCGCGTCATATGACCGAAAAATGACGGTCTTGTGACGGTCATGTGACGCACAAATTTTCCAACTACAAATGATTGTCACAAATCATTTGTAACCAAATTGTTGTCAAACCATCTATATAGTTGCATAATGACGGTCATAACTAATTTCCAATTTGTGACGGTCATGAATAAAACAAAATAGTTTCATCTATATGGATGGAAAAAAATTGTGATTTCCATTTCAAAATGCGGATTAGGCCAATACAAAAGAAATTCAACGGAAAATTGACCGAGAAAAAAATAAAGTTTCATCTATATAGATGAAAAATGACTGTCATTTTTTCTTGACAAGTTGCGTCGGTCACAGAAGGGTGAGGGGGAATGTGACAGCCGTCATTAACGCCTCGTCATGTGACCGTCAATGACGGTCACATGACCGTCATATGACGGGTCATGTAACGCATTTGCATCTCTAATGATGATCATGAGCCCATGGGGGGAGTGAGGGAGTCGATGGGTTGAATGAGAGAGGGGGAGGAGTTCCGATGAAATCTGAAATAACTAAAATCATGCGGTATTAAAAACAATATTTCTCTTTTTTCGTGGTGACATTTCATTTATTCTCTTCCGAATTTCTGAAATAGTATTTTTCATCACGCTGTGACGAAAAGTGAACTTTTCGGCACGCTCCGCGTGATTGTGATGAAAAATATTGTTTGTAACTCGTGAAAAAATGTTTTTTAGCTCGTGGGATTATATCACTCGCCTTCGGCTCGTGATATAAACCTCCCACTCGCCAAAAAACACATTTTTGCACTCGTTACGAAATATACTATTTCCGGCCTGTTGCGATGGGGTTTTTTACTCGTGTGAAGAACTGGCCAACCACACGAGTAAAAAACCCCATCGAACAGCCCAGGAACAATATTTTTCTGTAGTGATTTTCAAGTTTTCGAGTTTGGGAAGTACGTAATACCAATTCCCAGACGAGAAATCGTGAGAAGCAGTACAGAAAAATTCGAAACAAATTTGGACTTCGATATTTCCTATTCTAAAAAGAAAATTTACACTTAAAGTCGATAACTATCGATATCTCGCAAGCCTGTCACGCTTATTCTTCATTGGTTCCAGTCGTCTGAGGCGGCAAATTTAATTCATGATTAATTTCACTTTGAGATTTTCAATTATGATTGTTACAATTTCAGCGCGCTGTAGCGCGCGTTCGCTCTCGGTCTTATAATGCTAGTGACGAAAAAATATCGAATAGCTATATATTAGTCGTTAAAAATATCGATAGAAAAATATCGGTATATCAATATACCACATGGGACACTTCGATGTATCGAGGGGTATCGACCACCTCTACTTCTTGCCCACAGACACATAATCTGTACCTAGACCGCGCATTCCCCAAACCCCTCACCCAATTCCCAGTTGCCCAGTTGCCCATGGTCTCGTTAGGTTATGTCCACCATCAAAACGTTTTCGCATTGTAAAAATGTAACACCGGTTCGCCCCCATAGCCCCGCAGAAGTGAATATCAGAAATCATCCCCAAGTGCATAAGAACCCTCAGCAAAATGCCAGCACCAACGGACGTGGCCACGGTACCAAAAACTCAACCTCCATAACATCATCATCAACAACACCAAAAAACTAACCCATTGTCCCCAACAGGTCCGAATGCGCGCATACCTGAACCTGCCTCTCCCCGAGAGATGCCGAGAACTGGCAGTTCTGATCGACGAGTCCAGCACAACAGAACTCCAAAATGTCTTTCCACTCCTCATCGACTCGATCTTCGGTGTGACTAACAACGTGGGCTGGGGACTGCACAGTATAAACCTCCGAAGGCATCCCCAGGAGTACGAGATCCTGAGTAATTTCCTGGGGCCCCAGGGCCCCATATTCTCCCTCTGCTACAAACTCCTCCCAGACTGCTACTTGAAATACGATTTCCCAGTGTCTTATTTGCCACCGAAGATCCAGGTGATGCTGGAGGAGGGAATAATCCCCCCTTTCTACTCGGACAAGCTGAAGAATGACCACAGCAGTAGAATGCCCTCAGCCCTCTCCATGAATCCCTTCGAGTACTACATCTTCCACTTCGCCTATCACCTGACGAACCCGTGGCTCCAGCTCCAGCAGCAGGAGAACGTCTGGATCAACTGGGAGACGGTTTACGTGCAGCTTGCGCACTCCTATCTGTACCATTTTCTGCCCAGGGACAACTCCCCGGTCCTGCCCATCATCGGGGCTTACGTCAAGAAGATACCGTCGAGGAAGATTGTCCAGTTGCCGGAGGCCAAGAGGGTCCAGACACCCAGGCTGCTCAGGTCCATGGTGCTGTCCCCCAGTGCTCCAACGAGCCCGGGACAGGGCGGCGGACCTCATCAGCAGTGCCTACCTCAGGTGAGGGGGAGACACTTTTGGGGCGACTCGGTGGGATTTATTGATAATGCACATTGAGAGAAAAACGACAAAGTTCTCAAACAAGTCTTACTTGTGTCAAGAGAATAGTTTTAGATTTTCACATTCTCTAATTTTGATTGGAAATGATGTAGAATGGTCTGCAATATAAAAATACGAAGTTTGGCGACCATGTCTGTAGGTGACAACGTCCTCCGCCACCTCCCGGTGGTCAATTTTTAGACAATTGAGTAATTAAATGGCTAAAGCAATTCCAAAAAATCGGAAATTTTGTCAGATTATAGGTCCGAATGAGGACTAACTCTGTGCAAAATCCCAGCCCCATCGATCTAATAGTTTCGGAGAAAAAGCGATTCGTTTTTAAATCGTTTTCCGCAAATATCTTCAAAACTAGTGGACCGATTTGATTTTCTTGTCTTCAAAATATTCGTTTCGATGCCTTCTATCTAAATCAATCAAAACATATATACCAGTTCATAAGGTGCCTTCGGGCCTTAATAAATCATTAGCGAAGTGGCAAAACGGTTTAAGCCGATTTTGACTATAGGCCATTTTTCAGTGAATATCTTGGAATCTAACGGAGATAGCTAAATTTCGGTTAAGACCTTTTTTGTAGCACTCAATTTTCTCTAGAAAAAAGGTTATCACGAAAATTTCGTTAGCTCCTTTAGATTCGGAGATATTCTTCAAAAACTCAACTAAGAGATAAGTCGACTTGAATCGTTTCACCACTTCACCACTGGAATAAATCATGAAATAGAAAACTGAAAGAAAAAACTCCCAAAATGCCTCTATACCAGGTGTGGCGTAGCGAGACAGTCGTTCAAGTATTCCTGGACTTCTGGCTGGAATACACCGAGGAGGAGAAGATTCCCTCCCAGCCCCTGAACTCCACCCTGGCCTCCTCCCTCCCGCGTCGCCACTCGATCCACTCCGGCGAGCACATCCGCCTGGTCCGGGCCTTTATCAAGACCCTCCACGAGTTCGCGAACAGTGCGAGTGGCGACAGATCCGCAATGGACGAGCTCAAGCGCATCATCCTGCCCTCGGTTCAAGGAAAAATCTACACATTCCTTCGCAAGGCAATTCACCACTGGCCCCTGGACAGCTCCTTCCGGCTGATCCTGGAGGCCTGGCTGAGCTTCATTCAGCCCTGGAGGTACGTCCCGGAGTTGTCCTACAGCCAGCAAGGGAAACCGCCAGAGGAGGACCGCGGGAAAATCCACGATCCTGAGCGCTGGATGTCCTTTGTGGCGAATAACCTCTTGGCCTACACGAGTATCTTCCAACAGCTCCTCCCCAGGTTAGTTATTACCAAGTAGTTTGGCATATGCCTCTTTTATTTTTTCTTCCGCCAGTTTGTCATGTTTTCCAAGAATTCAGGAAACTTTTTTTTGTGTTTTTAGTTGAGGGTCAAATGGTCTTGAGGGTCAAACAACCCTTGAGGACGGAAAGGGTCAAGGGTTAATGAGCCTGTCTGATCACCTTGCTTAAAAACCCTTTGACCCTTGAGACCATTTCTTTCTTGACACTAAACGTTCTTGGGGGTTGTTTGATTTTCAAGACCATTCGACCCTCACTCCGAATTTTTTTAAGGGTCGATAGACCCTTACATCCAAACGTTCTTGAGGTTTGTTTGACCCTCAATTCCAAAGGTTCTGTGGTCATTTGATTCTCACCTCTGAACGTTCTCAAGGGTCGTTTGACACTCAACTCCAAACGTTCTTAAAGATCGTTTGGCCGTGACCTTCAAACGTCCTTAAGGGTCATTTTATATGCCTTCATATGCCTCATAGGCATTCATAAGCCTCTTATTGGGTTAAATGAGGGTTAAATGAGCCTGTCTGATTACCTTGATCAAAACCCCTTTGACCCTGAAACCTTTTCAAGACCATTTGACCCTCACTCCGATGTTCTGTAAGGGTCGATAGACCCTTACATCCAAACGTTCTTGAGGGTTGTTTGACCCTCAATTCCAAAGGTCCTGTGACCATTTGACTATCACCTCTGAACGTTCTCAAGGGTCGTTTGACCACTCAACTCCAAACGTTCTTAAAGGTTGTTCAACGGTCTTGAGACCACTTGACTCTCAACTCCAACGGCCCTTAAAAGTCTTTTGCCCCTCAAAACCATTTGACCCTCAACCATCATAAATAGTAACTGCTCCCTGAACTGTCCTAACCCGTCATCTTCCCTGCTGTAACTCTCAACGTTCCCCCCAGGTTCATGAGAACTGATCTGGTCGCCCCGAAGAACGCTTTAATGCTCTTCAGGGTCACCAAAGTCTTCTCCCAACCGTACCTCCCCCAGATGCTGGCAGAGGCTGAATGCTACATGGACGACTGTAATCTCACTCGAAACAAGATCTCCACGAAGCAGTGGAGTGCAGTCGCCAGACAGCAGATCCTCGAGCTCGAGGGGCCCTCCTACCAGTACGTCCCCATGTTCTCGGAGAACACTGTCTCCCAGATCATCTGGTTCCTTAGCATCATCAAGCAGGCGCATCTCACTGCTACGAGCATCGTCGAGGCTCTCGAGAAGAGGAACACCGAGAAGAAGTTCCTGAGGTCATTGTGGGAATTCTTCAGTGGAGAGGAACACTCCACTGATGACATTGGACTTGCCGAGAGGAAGCGGGTGCCCGGGTTCCTGGCGATTGCGCAACAACAGATCATTGAGATCTTTCAGATTAAAGTGGAGGACATTCCACAGGCGGCTATTGTCGCTGATCAGGAGTACCATGACAGTATCCTTTCGGATTCTTTCTGTCAGTCTCAGTGTGAGGGGGCTTGTGTGGACGACAGCAGACCCGGGGTGTTTGTCCCTATTCAGGATGAGAGACAACATTGCAGGTATATTGAGTACATGGGGGATCCTGAACTGCAACCCGTGAGGAGCAATGAGTGTGGGGTGCTCGTCAGGTGGCTCTACAGAATCTGCGAGATGATTAATTCAAAGGTAATTTTGAGGGAGAGGAGGGGGTTCAGGGAAATCTAAATCTAATAAAATCTAATCTAAAAAAAAAACTATCATTATATTTTACTGAAAAGAATTATTATTATTTAAAATAATTGATTTTCCAGTTTTATAATTATTACATTTTATTATTATTATCATTATTATTATTATTATTATTAGTCTTAAAAGGTCGTTTGACCCTCAAGATTATTTAACCCTCAATTCAATAGTCATTAAGGGTTGTTGAGTTGGTAGGAGGGTTGTTTCCCTTCGAAGATTATTAAGGGTCATTTGATCCTTAAATTATTTGGCCCTCATTTCGAACATCCTCAAGGGTCGCTAGGCTATTTAAACCTCATTCTAAAAGTTCTTAAAGTTCGTTCGATCTCTACTTTCAAAGGCTTTGAGGATTATTTGACCCTTACGACCATTTAACCCTCAATTTAATCGTTCTCGAGGGTTGTTTGACCCTCGAAAGTACTCGGCCCGCAACGCCCAAAGTGCTTGAGGGTCGTTTGACCCTCAAAACTTTTTACCCTTCAATTCAAACGTCATTGAAGGTCGTTTGATTCTCATCTCAATAGTCATCAAGGGTCGTTCGACCCTCAGGACCATTTGACCTTCAATTTAAACGTCCCTAAGGGCCGCTTGACTCTCAGAACTATTCGACCAGTGACTCCAAACGTCCTCAAGGTTCGTTCGACCCTCCAAACTATTTAAAGCTCATTTTAAAGGTTCTTAAGGTTCGTTTGACCTCTATTCTAAAGCTTTGAGGATCATTCGACCTTCGCAACCATTTGATCTTCAACTCCAAACATCTTTAAGAGTTGACCCTCAGTGTAAACGTTCTCAAGGGTCGTTTGACCTTTAAAGTCATTGAATCCCCATTCCACAGGTTCTTGAGGATCGTTTGGGTCTTTCTTTAAGAGTCCTTGAGGGTGATTTGCCCCTTTAAACCATTTTTATATGTTGTTTGACCCTCAAGACCGTTTGGCCTTGCATTTGAACATCTTCAAGGGCCGTTTGACCCTCAAAATCATTCAGCCCTTATATCACAGGCGTGTTTCACCCTTTCTCGAAGTGTCCTTCGCCCTCGAAACCATTTGCTCTTCAACTCAAAATATCTTTAAGGGTCTTTTGACCCTCAATTCAACGTCATGAGCCACATAATTTTACTTTTTCAAATGAAATTGAATCAGAATTTCGTTGATTCAAACAACTTCCACTCGTTGAAATAAAAAACTATGCAATTGTTCACTAAATTTAATTAAATTAGTAACGAATTCTCATAATTGCAGTACGAACGTCAGATAGAGATGTTTTACAATCGGGAAGACTTCGTGGGACGTCTGACGAAAAAAGTGCTTCAGCCCCCGACATCAGTGAGACAACTACCTAAACGCGTGAATGGGGGCTTCACAGTTGGTTCAGAAAAAAAAATTCCACCGAGACTGTCTCTGCGAGTGCTAGCTAGCTATAACTTTATGACAGCTATTTTAATCTGTGTTATTCTGTTACGTCTCATCGGTTATGGCGTACCAGCCTCATTATTTATTGTGAGTTGTACCTGGATTTTTTACATTGTCATTGGGGCTATTTTTGAGCCATTGATCACTAGGGCCAGTCCAAATAGATTTACAGCCAGTGCCACTGCTTTCTCCGGGAATTAATGGAGGAGTTTAGTGAGAAAGCGATGAAATATATCGCGACAGAGGGAAAAAACTATTGAATTATCTTGAGAACAAGGAATTTTAGGGGAAAATGTGGAGAAATTTCCCTCCAGGGAATTTTCTCAGTAACAAAAATTGTCTCCTGATTTTTTTCTTCAAGAATCACTGTTTTTTGGGGGAATAAGCAAAGGTGGGATGTGATAAGTCAATTTTTAATCATTAATGATTAATTATTTCAAAAGTAACGAGAATTTCTTTTCACTTAATTTCAATTATTGACAATTATAATTGATGGTAATCAATTAACTCACGTCATTGTTACTAATTCATTAATGACAGACACGATATTTTTACAAAAATGTACATTTGACAATAAAATTATGTATGTGACAACTCCTGAATGTTGTTCCTTTATTTTTATGAAAATATGAAAACTGAAGCTTTGTGCACCGGTTAATTGGGAGAATCAACAATCCTCAGGTGTCTGAGGACGTTACAGCTTTTAATTGGATCGCGCCACCGGATCCTCAACCGAGTTATTCGTCACTCTATTTTTCCCTCGTGACTCCTGCCAAAGAAATGAGACATCGTCTGGGGTTTTATCTAATACGATGATTTAATGGAGTAGTTCAAAGACACACGCGTCTTTAAATTGTCAATTGCATTCACACTGCTGCGATTGATTCAGCTGGCAATTTAAAGTGCTCAGCTATTTTCCAGTTAACTACAATGAGCTGCAAGTGTTCGTGCTTGTACCGGAGGTTGCGGTGCTACTTGCTGGTGGTGATTCAATCGAAATTGCCTGTGGGGCTGGGGATTGGTACCTTCAAGGTGTACATTTGAATGCAAAATTTTCTGATGTTGAAAATTTTTGGTTATACTTTGGTCAGGAATACTTGCAGGAAATTGCTTTTATCTTCATAGAACGTAGATATTTTTTCTAATAAATTAGCAATATACTTCCGAACGGATACTTTGCACATCATTTTTTTTCTATGACGAGTTCGAAGGCGCGCTCCGCGCGCCTTTCACTATAATTAATTTTATATGATTCGTCACGTTATTATTGTAAGTTGATTTGACGTATATAAATTTCTATAGTAATACTGAGGAGAAATTCGTGGGAAATGATGAAAACTTCTTTTGAAAATCCATGAATTTTTTTTTATTGGAAAGGGATGGAAATTTCCATCGAGAATCAGTCGGCGATACGTCGAAATCCATGAAAACTTCAATTGAGGATCAACAGATTTTCTGATGTTGAAAATTTTGGTAATCTTTGGTCAGGAATACTTGCAGGAAATTGCTTTTATCTTCATAGAACGTAGATAGTTTTTCTAACAAATTAGCAATAGAATGGATACTTTGCACATCATTTTTTTCTATGATGAGATCGAAGGCGCGCTCCGCGCGCCTTTCACTATAATTAATTTTATATGATTCGTCACGTTATTATTGTAAGTTGATTTGAATCAGTATCCTATTTGACGTATATAAAATTCGATAGTAATACTGAGGAGAAATTCGTGGGAAATGATGAAAACTTCTTTTGAAAATCCATGAATTTTTTTTTATTGGAAAGGGATGGAAATTTCCATCGAGAATCAGTCGGCGATACGTCGAAATCCATGAAAACTTCAATTGAGGATCAACAGATTTTCTGATGTTGAAAATTTTGGTAATCTTTGGTCAGGAATACTTGCAGGAAATTGCTTTTATCTTCATAGAACGTAGATAGTTTTTCTAACAAATTAGCAATAGAATGGATACTTTGCACATCATTTTTTTCTATGATGAGATCGAAGGCGCGCTCCGCGCGCCTTTCACTATAATTAATTTTATATGATTCGTCACGTTATTATTGTAAGTTGATTTGAATCAGTATCCTATTTGACGTATATAAAATTCTATAGTAATACTGAGGAGAAATTCGTGGGAAATGATGAAAACTTCTTTTGAAAATCCATGAATTTTTTTTTATTGGAAAGGGATGGAAATTTCCATCGAGAATCAGTCGGCGATACGTCGAAATCCATGAAAACTTCAATTGAGGATCAACAGATTTTCTGATGTTGAAAATTTTGGTAATCTTTGGTCAGGAATACTTGCAGGAAATTGCTTTTATCTTCATAGAACGTAGATAGTTTTTCTAACAAATTAGCAATAGAATGGATACTTTGCACATCATTTTTTTTCTATGACGAGTTCGAAGGCGCGCTCCGCGCGCCTTTCACTATAATTGATTTAATATGATTCGTCACGTTATTATTGTAAGTTGATTTGAATCAGTATCCTATTTGACGTATATAAAATTCGATAGTAATACTGAGGAGAAATTCGTGGGAAATGATGAAAACTTCTTTTGAAAATCCATGAATTTTTTTTTATTGGAAAGGGATGGAAATTTCCATCGAGAATCAGTCGGCGATACGTCGAAATCCATGAAAACTTCAATTGAGGATCAACAGATTTTCTGATGTTGAAAATTTTGGTAATCTTTGGTCAGGAATACTTGCAGGAAATTGCTTTTATCTTCATAGAACGTAGATAGTTTTTCTAACAAATTAGCAATGGAATGGATACTTTGCACATCATTTTTTTCTATGATGAGATCGAAGGCGCGCTCCGCGCGCCTTTCACTATAATTAATTTTATATGATTCGTCACGTTATTATTGTAAGTTGATTTGAATCAGTATCCTATTTGACTTATATAAATTTCTATAGTAATACTGAGGAGAAATTCATGGGAAATGATGAAAACTTCTTTTGAAAATCCATGAATTTTTTTTTATTGAAAAGGGATGGAAATTTCCATCGAGAATCAGTCGAAACGTCGAAATCCATGAAAACTTCAATTGAGGATCAACACATGTTCTGTTGGAAATGATGTTGGTATCGAAGATCAGAAAATAATTCAATGTTAATTATGCGGGCGTTATCGATGGAAAACATAACAGACATAAATATATATACCATTTACTGAAAGATATACCTCTTTGTAGACATAATTTTTGACTCTGGCGTTTGTTCGGTGTTGTCTTGTGGAAAATTCCAGAGGATCTCATGATCGAACTCTCGAAAAAGCTACATATCAGTAGCGAAGTGGTAAAACGGTACAAGTCAATCTCGACTATTGACCAGTTTTCAATGAATATCTCGGAATCTAAGGGAGATAGCAAAATTTTTGGTATAACCTTTTTTGTAGAGCCGATTGAATGCTACAAGAAAAGTAATCATAAAAATTCCGCTATCTCGCTTAGTTTCGGAAATATTCTTCAAAAACTCTACTGGGAGATGAGTCGACTTAAACCGTTTTACCACTTCGCTACTGATATGAATGGCGCAAATTTTTATTTTAAACAAAACAAAATTAGTTGTGAAGGAGTCAAATTTCAAAAAACCAATTCGTAATTATTATTGCGCATATATTTTCAAAAATTTTGAATAAAAAGAAACCTCTGAAGCTCAAAAATTGGAGGCCCTGTACTATTTTCAACATTTTCTGCTTGTGCGGGGCAAACGAACAATAAACAATCAATTTTTTTGCGCTAATTATTTATTTTTAGACATATATCATCAGAGATCTCACCAATCGCCCGCGATTTTTAAAACTCATAGTAGTCTCTCCTTAACTGAGGATTTTGTTTACTGGACCTGGTGCAACCGGACTTCAGCCATTTGTCAGATATTTGCATTAAAAAAATTAAAAAAATTTCCTCGAAAATAGATGTTTCAATAGTTTGTGGGGCATCGCACCACGGCGACGTGCGTCGCTTCTCGATCCCCATGCGAGGCCAAGATCAGTCGCCGCGGTAGTCAGTATCATGCCAGAGAGGAACGCAGTCGAGTCCCTCTCGTTGTATTCAAACTATAATATTAATATTATCAACAACACGTGGTGATTTGTTCAATTCCTATTCCATTCAATTTTTTCTTCTTCTGAAGTAGGAGATGAATTCAAGTTTTGAATTAAAACGGAAGTGATTTGATAACAATTCAATTATTTCTTCTTTAAAATTGTTCCACATAATTTTTTTTGTCTTTTTTTCTCGAATGGATGGAACAGGCGAATTTTAACTTTTAATCGAAATGGAAGTGATGCGATAATAATTCAGTCATTTTTTCTTTAAACAAGGAAATAAAACAGGAAGTCCTCTTGATGTTTAGTGTTTTCTTTTAAATTCAAAGACAAATTTTAGTTTTTAATTAAAACAGAAGTGATGCAATAGCAATTAAATGATTTCTTCTTTAAAACTATTCTACCCACTTTTTTGTTTTTCTCTTCTTGCTTAAAGGACGATTTTTAAATTTTAATTGAAATAAAAGTGATACGATAATAATTCAGTTATTTCTTCTTTAAAAAATTGAATAAAACAGGAAATTCTCTTGATATTTCTACGACATGCAGGAGTGTGGTGTTTTACATTGACAGACGAATTTGAGTGTTTAATTAAAACAGAAGTATTGCAACAGCAATTAAATTATTTCTTCTTTAAAACTATTCCACACATTTTTTTTTGTTTTTGTCTTTTTGATTGAAGACGATTTTTAAATTTTAATCGCAATGAAAGTCATACGATAATAATTCAGTTATTTTTTCTTTAAAAAGGAAATAAAACAGAAAATTCTCTTGATGTTTCTACGACATGCAGGAGTGTGGTCTTTTAAATTGACAGACGAATTTGAGTTTTTAATTAAAACAGAAGTGATGAAGTAACAATTAAATTATTTCTTCTTCGAAAAAATTCCCGAATCAAACCCATTTAAAATTGAATGTCAAATTCTAATGTTGAAGTGAAACGGAAGTGATACGAAATCAACTCAATTATTTCTTCTTAAAAAAAGAAATAAAACTGGAAATCCTCTCAAAGTTTCCCGGCGAGTGATTTCATTTAAATTGAAATACGAATTTCAGTTTTAAATTAAAACACAAATGATGCACTAAAAATTAAATAATTCCTTCTTTGTAAAAATCCCCGAAACAGCCCAACGTAAAATTCAATTCCTCAAAAACTTTTTCCATCTCTAAGAAAAATAAAATTGATCTTGAACTAAAACCATGAAGTGACGCAATAACAATCAAATCGCATGCTCCCCCCAAATTAAACCAAAAATTTAGTGTCTCGATTAAAACCGCAACTGCGCGACAAAATTAATTTACTTCTTGTAAATCTAAAATTAATCTACTCCGAAATAAAAATGTTTCCCGCCCGTGATATCCCAAAGACGTAAAATTGTGGAAGTGACAGTGAAGCTTTACAAAAAAAATCGAAAAACTGAATAACAGAAGAAATAATTAACGAACTCAATCTCAAGCAACTAGAGCTCCATCATGAAACTAATGAAAAAATTCGGAGAAATTTGCCCGCAAAACCTCTCCAGTCAGTTAATGTCACTCGGCTAATAGCTAAATAAACCAATCTCATAATTAACATCTAATGGGTAAGACCGGGAATAATGTGTCAGCAATTACCAATCCACCGTCTTCACCATCTAAAAATAATCGAAAAGTCGTCTAAGAAGCGAAAGAGAAGACTGAAACCCGTGGAAGAATGAGTTCTTACGATGTGAACTCGAGTGAATCATCGATTCATAAAAATTACTACAAATCCTCGGAGAAGGCTGAGCTGAACCTGCCGTACGCTGTCTGCGAGATTGTCGTGGCGGTGTGTGCGGTAGTGGGGAATGGCCTGGTCATCACGGTCTTCAGCAGGGACAAGAAGCTGAGGCGAAGGACCAATTACTACATCATTTCGCTGGCATCGGCCGATCTCCTGGTGGGACTCTTCGCCATTCCCTTCGCTGTTCTCGCCAGCATTGGCCTGCCGACGAACCTCTATGCCTGCCTGTTCACGGTGTCGGTGCTCGTTGTTTTGTGCACGATAAGCATATTCTGCCTGGTTGCGGTGTCCATCGACAGGTACTGGGCGATACTCTATCCGATGGGCTACTCCAGGAATGTACGCACCAAAACAGCTATAGGTACTTGACGTTTAATTTCCCATGGGCGGGTGTTGAGGCTTCCGATGACAGGTGGAACATGAGCTGCGGGGGCGGGTGGGTTGATCGATAATGAGGGATTGGAAGAATTTTGTTTTTGCTTATTGTGAGTGATGAGGACAGGATACACGGAGAGAAATTTTCTAGAAAAATTCCAGTACGAGTACTGGAAAAAATCACAATCCACCGGCTGCGAAAAATTCCAGTGCTGTTAAGGGTGCCAAGTGAATTTGGCGATGACCTTGAAAATTGACATTCACCAACAAAAATAATTTTTTTAATTAATAGTATTAGACAGATGGTGAACATCGGTGACAATTTTAAAATTTTAGAACTTATGGATATCGAGAAATTAAATAAACAAAATCAATCTTATACACGGACTCTTAGGGAGTTTTGATTAAATTGAACGTTTCAACCCCCTAGGAACTCAAGAAAAATTTGAAAAAATTTGAAGATATGGGGAATGATGTGTTCAATGTGATGGCGACAAAAAACAATGGGGTACCGGGGTGAATAAGAGAGATATTTCAACCCGCCGTACCCATTTGATCCCATGCTTTCTCGAGGTTCGTCACGCGAAATAGAGGATTTTCCGCATTTATTTTCTCGATGTCTAGTTCCGGTTGCGGGTTTGAAATTTCGTCGGATGGATGAATACATATTTCTCCAATGATGGAGGGAAAGAAAAAATTTTTTAAAAATCTTTTTTCAAATTCACTTGACAGCCTTAAGGTAAAATTTCTTGGTATTTCTGATAAAATTTCGGGGGTTTTCTGTGAAATTTTCACAGAAATACGGGGAAAAATTCACGTGTTCCCCAATAAAATTTCTAGTGCCGGCACTGAAATTTTTTCCTGGCCGTCACTTTGCGCCTCTTTTCCCGTGCTAGCACTAGAATTTTTCTAAAAAAATTTTTTTCCGTGTAAGCTACCCAGTAGATGGACACTGCCCTATAGATGGACGAGCTACTTTTAGATAAGAAATTACGCAAAAAAATACTGAAATGTGAATTGTTGCTTTGAATTTTCACTAACTGTTGGGATTCTTAACCCTTGAGTGACGATTTTTTTTCGATCAATTTTTTTTTCCAATTGCTAAAAAACAAACGTCCATCTACTGGGCAGTTTACAAAAAATGTAATGGAAAAATCCATCGAATTCGTTAGAAAATTCTGTTGAATTTCTGTTGAACTGTTCTATTAGTTTTTGGCCAATTCTACTGAAAAATGTTCAATAGAAAATATTCAGTAGAGAAAGTCAACAGAATTCAATTTTTCTATACAATTTATTCTATTGAGATATTTTCTACAGAATTTGCTCGACTCAAATTTTCCAAGTTTTTTTCATTCTATTTTTCTTTTCTTCTCATCAAGAAAATCAAACGAGAAAATTTGAAAAATTGGCGCCCAGGAAATTCTATAGAAAATATCTCAATAGAATAAGTTATACAGAAAAATTGAATTCTATTGACTTTTTCTACTGAATATTTTCTATTGAACATTTCAATAGAATCGGCCGAAAACTAATAGAACAGTTCAATAGAATTTACTAACGAATTCTATAGGTTTTTCTATCAAATTTTTCGTCCGTGTATACAAACATTTTCACAAGAAATCTAACACAATTGATTAAAGAAGAAATATAATTCAATTTAGAAAACTAATATAAAGTGATAAATGAAAATAGATGATGATTTATTATTAGAAAATTTATATTTCCTGCGGAGGCAAGAAAACATCAAATAAGTCTTTATTTGGAGCCAGAAATGTTGGTTCGAAGCTTAACAAGGATCAAATTTTTAAACAGAATAACTCTATAAAAACTCACAAACCATTTTGTCGATTCAATTTTTATTACAACTTTTTTTCCTCAAGTCGTTTTATCCCTTGTTAAATTGTTACATTGTCTTAATAACGATTAATTTCAGTGAAATACATAAACAAACATTTAAAAAAACATTCCACTGCAGTTCCATAGAAATCTCAATTTAGAAGAAATATTAAATCGATTATTCATATTTCGTTAATCTCAAACTATTTCCGTAATGACAGGAGTTATTCCAGGAGTTATTTTTTACCCAGAATTTCCTCAATTTCGAAAAAAGTCTCGTGACATTTTCCCGTTGATGAATCCTCACCTCGATAATTCCACATGCAACAGGAACCTCATATTCGACTTACTACGTTGTCCCACTTCGCTAATGAGTTAATCAAGCTCATCTCAATTATCCTCCGTCGAGTCGCTGAGTTCAAACACGAACATGCGTTTCCAGTGGACTATCTGACTGCAACTTGCCGCAATGACACATGCACACGCCTCTATTCCCATTATCGATAATGTCAACACATGATATTTCTCTTCCTTTCATCCGAAATTAGACGATTAAAAAGGTCTTGACCGTAGCAATTTTTCAAGATAATTATGGAAACAAATTAGACGGTTTTTCTAACAATTTGCTTGTACACGGTTCACGGCCCGACGTTTCGGACTAAAAATTTGAAAACCCAACTATTTATGATATTTTTGGCGGATATTTTCATTGATAGGGCTTCGAGTCACTTCAACACGGAGAGAAAAATTCAATAAAAATTACCAGAAAGAAAACGTAAAAATTATGTTTCATTTTTGAAAAATTAACACAAACAATTAATTTTTTTGCATTAATTATTCGTTTTTAAACATATCATATTTCTCTTCCTTTCAGCCGAAATTAGACGATTAAAAAAGTCTTGACCGTAGCAATTTTTCAAGATAATTATGGAAACAAATTAGACGGTTTTTCTAACAATTTGCTTGTACACGGTACACGGCCCGACGTTTCGGACTAAAAATTTGAAAATCCAACTATCTATGATATTTTTGGCGGATATTTTCATTGATAGGGCTTCGAGCCACTTCAACACTGAGAGAAAAATTCAATAAAAATTACCAGAAAGAAAACGTAAAAATTATGTTTCGTTTTTGAGAAGCACAAGCGTGTGCGAAGCAAACGAACAATAAACAATTAGTTTTTTGCACTAATTATTCGTTTTTAAACATATCATATTTCTCTTCCTTTCATCCGAAATTAGACGATTAAAAAAGTCTTGACCGTAGCAATTTTTCAAGATAATTATGGAAACAAATTAGCCGGTTTTTCTAAAAATTTGTTTGTACACGGTACACGGCCCGACGTTTCGGACTAAAAATTTGAAAACCCAACTATTTATGATATTTTTGGCGGATATTTTCATTGATAGGGCTTCGAGCCACTTCAACACGGAGAGAAAAATTCAATAAAAATTACCAGAAAGAAAACGTAAAAATTATGTTTCATTTTTGAAAAATTAACACAAACAATTAATTTTTTTGCATTAATTATTCGTTTTTAAACATATCATATTTCTCTTCCTTTCATCCGAAATTAGACGATTAAAAAAGTCTTGACCGCAGCAATTTTTCAAGATAATTATGGAAATAAATTAGCCGGTTTTTCTAAAAATTTGTTTGTACACGGTACACGGCCCGACGTTTCGGACTAAAAATTTGAAAATCCAACTATTTATGATATTTTTGGCGGATATTTTCATTGATAGGGCTTCGAGCCACTTCAACACGGAGAGAAAAATTCAATAAAAATTACCAGAAAAAAAACGTAAAAATTGTTTCATTTTTGAAAAGCACAAGCGTGTGCGAAGCAAACGAACAATAAACAATTAGTTTTTTACACTAATTATTCGTTTTTAAACATATGATATTTCTCTTCCTTTCATCCGAAATTAGACGATTAAAAAAGTCTTGACCGCAGCAATTTTTCAAGATAATTATGGAAATAAATTAGCCGGTTTTTCTAAAAATTTGTTTGTACACGGTACACGGCCCGACGTTTCGGACTAAAAATTTGAAAATCCAACTATTTATGATATTTTTGGCGGATATTTTCATTGATAGGGCTTCGAGCCACTTCAACACGGAGAGAAAAATTCAATAAAAATTACCAGAAAAAAAACGTAAAAATTGTTTCATTTTTGAAAAGCACAAGCGTGTGCGAAGCAAACGAACAATAAACAATTAGTTTTTTACACTAATTATTCGTTTTTAAACATATCATATTTCTCTTCCTTTCATCCGAAATTAGACGATTAAAAAAGTCTTGACCGCAGCAATTTTTCAAGATAATTATGGAAATAAATTAGCCGGTTTTTCTAAAAATTTGTTTGTACACGGTACACGGCCCGACGTTTCGGACTAAAAATTTGAAAATCCAACTATTTCTGATATTTTTGGCGGATATTTTCATTGATAGGGCTTCGAGCCACTTCAACACGGAGAGAAAAATTCAATAAAAATTACCAGAAAAAAAACGTAAAAATTGTTTCATTTTTGAAAAGCACAAGCGTGTGCGAAGCAAACGAACAATAAACAATTAATTTTTTGCACTAATTATTGGTTTTTAGACATATGCAATGGATCTTCAATGTATGAGAAATCTCACTCCAATCGCCCACAACTTTTAAAACTCATAGTGTAGTCTCCCCTTAACGACAATAATTTTCCAACGCAGGCCCCTCCGCAAACATTTACCCCAAAATGTTCGATCTAATCCCTCATAAAATGAATCTCCCACCTCCTCCCCCAGGAATAATCTGCGTCTGCTGGATCGCCGGTACCCTCGTGGGCTTCCTCCCCCTCCTCGGCTGGAACTCGGGCATTAAAAAAACCGACGAGAAATGCATCTTTGTAGAAGTTATGGATTACAACTATCTCGTCTTCCTCTACTTCGCCACCATAATCTTCCCGGCCTTCCTCATCGCCGCCTTCTACGCCCACATCTACCGCGTCGTCATCCAACAGGTACTCAAAGCCCTCCCTCTCATTCTCTCGTAATCCCAATACTTCATAATTAGTTGCAGCAGATGATGCCGATGAAGCCGATCAACCCCACCGGGCCAAAATCAAAGAGCCACAAGTGCAAAGTCAAGCTGATGAGCAACGACTCGTCATCAGGACCGATGATGCTGCGTCTCCTAGGAGCCGCTCAGAAGAGAGAAGTCAAGGCGACCCAGAATCTCTCGCGAATCGTCATATTCTTCATCATCTGCTGGTTTCCTCTCTACACCATCAACTGCGTCAAGGCCTTCTGCCCCGACTGCGACGTCAGTGATTTCGTTCTCAATTTTAGTATTATTTTGTCACACGTGAATTCGGTGGGGAATCCCATTCTCTACGCTTATCATTTGAAGGACTTTAGAGCTGCGCTGAAGGCCTTCATCTGCGGTTTTTTATTTCCCGGGAGAGTCAAGGGGAAGAGTGGGAATGCTGGGGGTGAACTGCGGGCGAGTGTTGCCTCGCAGAAGAAGGTGCGGGCGTCGTTGATCGCCAGCAGGAAGAACGGTCCGGGGGGCGTCACGGGGGTGACGATGGTTTTGCCGGGGGGTGAGGGGGTGGATAGCGGGACCAACTCGACACCGGGGAGTGGACAGGCCAGGAATTGTCAGCAGGGGTTGGTTCGTACCGACGACAGAGGGGAAGGGGGTGAGGGTTGCGAGGATTTGGGGGAGGAGGTGAGGGTGGAGATGCAGGAGGGGTTCGAGAGTCATGTACTTTATCTGAGGGAGGACGAGATCATCATCGAGAAGAGTGTCAATGTTTAGGAAGTATTGAGGATTGAGGGGTGGGGGGTGCAGAACACACTCATGAGGGGATTTGATGTCCAGGAAGTTGGTCAGGGATAGGCAATAATATTAGATTTTGACAATATTAAAAAGGATCATCTCCTTATATTGTTCAAAGTTTAACTCTATTTAACAAATTTTAAATATTACAGAATTTCACGGACGAAAAAATTTAATAGAAAAACCTATCGAATTCGTTAGAACATTCTATTGAATTTCTATTAGTTTTTGGCGGATTCTATTGAAATGTATTGGAATTTACAAAATCACTCAACTGTTTACTTCTCTACTGCGTCGTACATTCCAAATTATTTTCTCTTTCCCAGGATTTTCTTTTACGAGCGGTTTATATATATGTGGGGCCTGTGTCCCTTACACACACAAATTTCAAGAACAACGGACCCTTGTCCGACACATGGTGACAAGGGAAACCATGGAGGCGAAACGGCAAAGGAGCACTGCAGTTTCTCTCTAAGGAGTCAGTCTCTCGAGGAGAGAAGAGGCATGAAGACCTCTCAAATAAATAGTTCAGTTTTACCTAACTCTCTGTTTTCATTGACTTTCATCCTGATAAATCCCATAATTACAATAAAACGTTCAATAGTAAATATTCAGTAGAAAAAGTCAATAGAATTCAATTTTTCTGCATAACTTATTCTGTTGAGATATTTCCTATAGAATTTCCTCGGCTCAAATTTAAGTTTTTTCGTTTGATTTTTTTGACGAGAAGAAAAGAAAAATAGAATGAAAAAAGCTTTGAAAATTTGAGTCGAGCAAATTCTATAGAAAATATATGAAGAGAATAAGTTATATAGAAAAATCGAATTCTGTTGATTTCTTCCNACTCTCTGTTTTCATTGACTTTCATCCTGATAAATCCCATAATTACAATAAAACGTTCAATAGTAAATATTCAGTAGAAAAAGTCAATAGAATTCAATTTTTCTGCATAACTTATTCTGTTGAGATATTTCCTATAGAATTTCCTCGGCTCAAATTTAAGTTTTTTCGTTTGATTTTTTTGACGAGAAGAAAAGAAAAATAGAATGAAAAAAGCTTTGAAAATTTGAGTCGAGCAAATTCTATAGAAAATATATGAAGAGAATAAGTTATATAGAAAAATCGAATTCTGTTGATTTCTTCCATTGAATGTTTTCTATTGAACATGTTAATAGAATCAGCCAAAAACTAATAGAAAGTTTAGTAGAAATTCCATAGAATTTTCTAACGAATACGATAGGTTTTTCTATTGAATTTTTTCGTGCGTGTTATTAGCTAAACTTTTCGATTGATGGTAAAAAAAATATTTGAAATGTAATTTTTAGTTAATTAGCTAATTCTAACTTTAGGCACTTGATTTTCGATTATCCAAATAATCGTCAATCTTCCTACCTAAATTATTGGTTGATAGAATATTTCGAAATTGAAATGTACAAATTGATGGTTATTTTCATGTTTAAAATTTTTAAGATTTATGTTAAAAATTGACAACTTCACAATTTGACGGTAATTATGATTGATTGATATGCCTATCACTGAAGTTGGTCCCGTAAAAATTATGTATTCTGTCCCTTCTTGAGGGAATTGCATACAGGGGATGAAATACCTTTTTTTTGTAAGTAAAATAAGTAAACTTTATTTTTATCGATCGTAAATTATTACTCGTCAATTAAGTAAACTTTACTTTAATGGAATAAATGATGAGTTTCGTCTGTAATTTTTTATTTGAGGAATTTTCCACATTTGTTTGCCATGCAGTTATTTAAAACACAAGTGGTTTCAGGAGAGAATGAAATAAAAAAGTTCTTTACAGTTGCGAAAATTCTCAGTTAATCATTTAGGTACCACGTGACATCGAATGGTGCAATTCTATTGGTTGAAATTTCGACGGAAAAAATAATCTACAATAAAGGTCTCTTGTTAAAGTTCTCTGCGCCTCTTTGTTGCAGTGAAGTTTTTAAAGATTTGATTGTTGTGCATTCATCTCGGGAACAAGTGGTTTCAGAAGAAAATGAAATAAAAAAGTTCTGCACAGCTGAGAAAATTTTCAGTTAAAAATCATTTAGGTTATACCACGTGACGTCGAATAGTGCAATTCTATTGGTTGAAATTTGGATGGGGAAAATAATCTGCAATAAAGCTGTTGAATTTTTCTGGAACGCTTTCTTCGAGAGATATTTGCAAGATAATGTGGAGATTCATCATCAACTTCTCTAGAATTGAATTAGACTTGAGAATTCTTTCACTGAGTAATTAACTCGAAAATGAATAGTTTTAGAAAAAAACGACAAAAGATCCTCTTTTAGAGCTAAAAAAGTTGCCTACTAATATTTTACAAACATTTTCTGATGAAATCACTCATATATCGAGAGAAATGAAAACTTCTCAAAACCTGAAAAATTGATATCTTCTTTTGATGCAGTCTTAGTTCCCTAATTAATGATTACCGAAGTGAGGAAATGACCCATACCAATGGGACTCTAATGGATTGGACCGGATATCCTCCGTCTGATAGTGAAAGAGCTAATGAAATTCCATAAAATTCGTTAAATTCTCAGGATTTCTTCATGAATAAAATTTTAAAAAAGTCATCTCAATCGTTTTGTTTTTTTTTTAACAATTGAAATGAAAAAAAAATCCATTTTATCCCGCCCGTTCTGAACTAGATGGCGCAAATTTTCCCGCGCATTTCGGGTCTCACATGGCCTCATATCACCTGGTCCACGCAACAAGTCGGTTATTCCAAGTAATTGTGGCTTCATTTAAAGGGAAAAATAAATAACATTGAATATGGAACCCTGCGAAATTGAGTTTCTCGGGGAGAAGAGACTAGTCAGTATCGTTCCCAATTTCAATTTCGACCCCATTCATTTAATATCTGGAAGTGTCGGGCCGTTCAGAGCGGGACTGCCGGTGAGGGTGCCCATATGGCTGGCTGTCAATCTCAAACAGCGACAGAAGTGTCGAATTGTTTGTCCCGAATGGATGGAGCCTGAGAATCTCGAGGTACTGAAGGAGAATGAAAAACTGTCGAAGTGAGTGGATATTTAATATTTCTAATTTTTAGGAGGAAATTAAATTTTTTTAAGGCAACGGTTTATTCATATCATAAAATTCTAAATTGGCTTATGGGAATGTGACATACGCACGAGAAAAGAAGATGAGGGTCGGAAGGGTCAGGATCTTGAATTTGAGGTTCCCTACATGGGGTCTCAATATGGGCCTTATGACCCCTCAGACCCTTATCATTTATCATCATTTGTGGCTATATAAAATTCTGATAAGGGTCAGTCTTATACATGAGGACCCCTATATGAGGTCTTATAAATGGGCCTTATGACCCATCTGACCTTTATCATGTATCATCATTTCGGGCTACAAAATTTGAAAAAGGGTCAGGATCTAGGCCCCTAATATAAGGGCCTTATAATTATATTATAAGACCCCAATATGGGGTCTTATGGGTCATGAGTCCTATGTAAGGGCTCATAGGGCCCCTAATATAAGGGCCTTATATTTGTATTATAAGACCCCAATATGGGGTCTTATGGGTCATATGAGTCCTATGATCTACATCTTTCTGACCCTTCAGGCCCTTCTCATATATTTTCATTTTTAGCTGTATCAAATTATGATACACAATTTGGATCAGGGTTAGGTAGGTAAAAATCTTACATATAAGGCCCCTAAATGGGATTTTACATATGAGCCTTATAATCCACGTCCTTCTGACCCATGTCATTTATCATCATTTCCAGCTATAAGAACTCCTAATAAGATTCAGAATTCTATACATGAGGGCTCCTGTATGGGGATTTACATATGGGCCTTATGACCCATCTGACCTTTATCATGTATCATCATTTCGGGCTACAAAATTTGAAAAAGGGTCAGGATTTAGGCCCCTAAATTATAAGGCCCCTAATATAAGGGCCTTATAATTATATTATAAGACCCCAATATGGGGTCTTATGGGTCCTATGAGTCCTATATAAGGGCTCATAGGGCCCCTAATATAAGGGCCTTATAATTGTATTATAAGACCCCAATATGGGGTCTTATGGGTCATATGAGTCCTATGATCTACATCTTTCTGACCCTTCAGGCCCTTCTCATATATTTTCATTTTTAGCTGTATCAAATTATGATACACAATTTGGATCAGGGTTAGGTAGGTAAAAATCTTACATATAAGGCCCCTAAATGGGATTTTACATATGAGCCTTATAATCCACGTCCTTCTGACCCATGTCATTTATCATCATTTCCAGCTATAAGAACTCCTAATAAGATTCAGAATTCTATACATGAGGGCTCCTGTATGGGGATTTACATATGGACCTTATGACCGACCTGACCCTTCAGGCCCTTATCATGTATCACCATTTCTAGCTACAAAACTCTGATAAGGGTCAGGCAGGTATAAAGGTTTCAAAATATACCAACTTTCTCCCTTGCATGTATGAAAAAATCGTATAGAAATTCTCTATACGGATTGCGTATAGAATTTGTATAGGATTTTCGTATATGATATTCGGATATTTCTATACGGATATTTTTTATACAAATTATTTCTATACGATTTCTATAGGTTTGATCCTATACGACCCACTGCCACATGTATAGAAACATTTCGTATGGAGTTGCGACATTTTTTTACCTTTTTCTCTGGAGCGTTTAGACATCTTTCGTATGAAAACAAATATTTATGTAAAAATTTATGTGTAGAAATAATTCGTATAGAAAATATTCGTATAGAAATATCCGAATATCATATACGGAAATCCTATAGAATTTCTATACGTAATCCGTATAGAAAATTTCTATACGATTTTTTCATACGTGGCATGGGGAAAATAATCGGCAATAAAGCTGTTGAATTTTTCTGGAACTCTTTCTTCGAGAGATATTTGCATGATAATGTGGAAAGCATCATCAACTTCTCTAGAATTGAATTAATATTTTCCAATTCGTTAACTGAGTAATTAACTTGAAAACAAATAGCTTCAGAAAAAAAAACGACAAAAGATCCTCTTTTATAGCTAAAAAAGTTCCCTACTAATTTTTTATAAATATTTTCCGATGAAATCACTCATAAGCGCCGAAAAGCGTTGACGTGTCGGTGTTATGTTAACACTCGGTGTTAACCCCCCCCCCCCCTACAATCATCAACTTGATCATTTTCTTAACCCGTAGCTGTGTGAATAGGTATTCAAGATTTTTTCTCGAGGAGAAAACACGAGTAACAGTTAATAACTCGATGTAATTTTCCCCATCATGTAGAGTATTCACTGAAATGCCTCACGACCACTATATGGACGAGGCCCACATCCTCTTGGGAGCTGCCTCCGACGACATTCCCCACGTCGATAACATAAGAACTGCTATCAAGGACATCTGGGACATGAGGATGTCCAAACTGCGAACCTCCATCGACGAACTCTTCAGGGATCACAGTGCAGTGCATGCCATGCTGAATAATCTCACAGCCATGGAGTTGAACGGCGCGAGACCCCTTCTACCTCATGCCATGGATCAACTCTTAAGGATTCGAATGGTAAATCCATTCTCATCCTTCTAATTTCATTCAGAACATCGCCGAAGTGGTGAAACGAATGAAGACTAGACGAATCGAATTCAAGTTTGATTTTAGTTTTTGTTTTTGATGAACAATTTTTCGGGATTTGAGAAGTGGAAATTTTTGGAGTGAAAAAGGGAGAACTACAAAATTAGAGAGGATTATGAAAATTATTTCTATGACATTCAGAGAAATTCTTCGAAAACTCTTCGTGGAGTTAATCGAATAGTCGAATAGTTAATTAATTATTAATTACCAAGGTCTCGAAGCTTTTGTTAAATATCTCTAGAGTCGATTCAGATATTGAAGTCATAGAGTACTTTTTGTAGCTTTCCGGAATTGTTTATAATTGCATTATACCATGGATCAACTCTTAAGGATTCGAATGGTAAATCCATTCTCATCCTTCTAATTTCATTCAGAACATCGCCGAAGTGGTGAAACGAATGAAGACTAGACGAATCGAATTCAAGTTTGATTTTAGTTTTTGTTTTTGATGAACAATTTTTCGGGATTTGAGAAGTGGAAATTTTTGGAGTGAAAAAGGGAGAACTACAAAATTAGAGAGGATTATGAAAATTATTTCTATGACATTCAGAGAAATTCTTCGAAAACTCTTCGTGGAGTTAATCGAATAGTCGAATAGTTAATTAATTATTAATTACCAAGGTCTCGAAGCTTTTGTTAAATATCTCTAGAGTCGATTCAGATATTGAAGTCATAGAGTACTTTTTGTAGCTTTCCGGAATTGTTTATAATTGCATTATACCATGGATCAACTCTTAAGGATTCGAATGGTAAATCCATTCTCATCCTTCTAATTTCATTCAGAACATCGCCGAAGTGGTGAAACGAATGAAGACTAGACGAATCGAATTCAAGTTTGATTTTAGTTTTTGTTTTTGATGAACAATTTTTCGGGATTTGAGAAGTGGAAATTTTTGGAGTGAAAAAGGGAGAACTACAAAATTAGAGAGGATTATGAAAATTATTTCTATGACATTCAGAGAAATTCTTCGAAAACTCTTCGTGGAGTTAATCGAATAGTCGAATAGTTAATTAATTATTAATTACCAAGGTCTCGAAGCTTTTGTTAAATATCTCTAGAGTCGATTCAGATATTGAAGTCATAGAGTACTTTTTGTAGCTTTCCGGAATTGTTTATAATTGCATTATACCATGGATCAACTCTTAAGGATTCGAATGGTAAATCCATTCTCATCCTTCTAATTTCATTCAGAACATCGCCGAAGTGGTGAAACGAATGAAGACTAGACGAATCGAATTCAAGTTTGATTTTAGTTTTTGTTTTTGATGAACAATTTTTCGGGATTTGAGAAGTGGAAATTTTTGGAGTGAAAAAGGGAGAACTACAAAATTAGAGAGGATTATGAAAATTATTTCTATGACATTCAGAGAAATTCTTCGAAAACTCTTCGTGGAGTTAATCGAATAGTCGAATAGTTAATTAATTATTAATTACCAAGGTCTCGAAGCTTTTGTTAAATATCTCTAGAGTCGATTCAGATATTGAAGTCATAGAGTACTTTTTGTAGCTTTCCGGAATTGTTTATAATTGCATTATACCATGGATCAACTCTTAAGGATTCGAATGGTAAATCCATTCTCATCCTTCTAATTTCATTCAGAACATCGCCGAAGTGGTGAAACGAATGAAGACTAGACGAATCGAATTCAAGTTTGATTTTAGTTTTTGTTTTTGATGAACAATTTTTCGGGATTTGAGAAGTGGAAATTTTTGGAGTGAAAAAGGGAGAACTACAAAATTAGAGAGGATTATGAAAATTATTTCTATGACATTCAGAGAAATTCTTCGAAAACTCTTCGTGGAGTTAATCGAATAGTCGAATAGTTAATTAATTATTAATTACCAAGGTCTCGAAGCTTTTGTTAAATATCTCTAGAGTCGATTCAGATATTGAAGTCATAGAGTACTTTTTGTAGCTTTCCGGAATTGTTTATAATTGCATTATACCATGGATCAACTCTTAAGGATTCGAATGGTAAATCCATTCTCATCCTTCTAATTTCATTCAGAACATCGCCGAAGTGGTGAAACGAATGAAGACTAGACGAATCGAATTCAAGTTTGATTTTAGTTTTTGTTTTTGATGAACAATTTTTCGGGATTTGAGAAGTGGAAATTTTTGGAGTGAAAAAGGGAGAACTGAAAAATTAGAGAGGATTTTGACAATTATTTCTATGACATTCAGAGGAATTCTTCGAAAACTCTTCGTGGAGTTCATCGAATAGTCAATTAGCCCTCAAAGTTTCCTTTAAATACCTCAGGATCTTAGTCAAATATTAAGATCGTAAAGGATTCTTCTGCAATTGCTGTGAAAGTATTTTTTTATAATTTATCATAATTCTTATAAATTTATGAAAATATTTATCAAAAAATCATGACATTGCAATTGATTGACTACAAATTATAAAGTTAATTAAATTTTCCCCGAATTACTTGCAGAATTTCTCATGATTTAATGAAGATATAGAAAGATTTATAAAGTTTTTTTGTAGCTCTTATTCTTCTCCACTAAAAAATATCTTAACAGAATATTTACTAGCTCTCTCTAATTTTGAAATGTCTAAAAAAACTGATTATAGAGGAAAATTAAATAAAAAAAGGCTAGAGCAACATTGCCAATACCTCGAAATCTACTCAAAGAAAATCTCCAATTTTTTTTCATAAAAAAAATATTTTTCCAAGTTTAAAAATAAGATTTCATTCATCTAAATCGTATCAGTCGTTCAGAAGACTCTCATATGAGATGTTCAATTGATCCAACACGAGTTACCACTTCACAACTGGAATAACAAATACATCTGGTCATTGATTTTTTGTTTCATCATTTTTCAGAGTGAAGAAGCCGGAAGACGTTCCCAACCCTATCAGGACAGTCATCAGTCGGGTTCATCAGGAAATTAAGAAAAATAAATACAACAGACATGAAAAAACTAAAAATAATGTCCTAAGTTAAAATTTAAGAGCAACAATTAAATGCATTTTCATTAAAAATCATCAATTCACTCATGCAATTACTAATTCTAGGAAAAAATGCTGAAAATCTCAAACTTTTTTCCACAAATTCATTCATTCCTCAGGTGATTGGAGGACGAAAAAAAAAATTCACCGTTTCATCAAAAAATGTCGAATTTATTCATATGTATAATAAACTTACGTTTCTATCTTACATTTTGCTTTACATACGGTCACTAGCATCACTCAATCACATATCTATTCGATCATCTCTGATATTTTCATTTGTATAAAAATGAAAACTGTACAGGTAATGAAATATACTATTTACATTTGGTGGATTCGTCAGGAAATCTCTTTGATAGTGAATTTTCTTCGATAGCTATTCGCATTTCCCTCATCATTATCATCAATTATAGTTGTACAACTGATTAAATTTTTCTTTCTATCACGTATGAAAAAATTCAAGAGAAAAATTATATTGAAACTTCGATGGAAATTCGTATTTCGTGGAGTTTCTCATTTTATAGAAATATTCGAAGATAGTATTTGATCTTTCCCGATAGAAATTCTGGAGTTTTAATGGGACGAAGAAAAAGTAATGCAATTTCCTTCGTATTAAAACGGAAATTGTACAGGCAACGAAATATAATATTTAAATTTGGTCGATTCATGAAGAAATCTCTTCGATGATTATTCTCATTTCCCTAATTATTATAATCAATTATCGTTCTTCAATTAATTAAATTTCAAGAGAAAAATTCTATTGAAATTTTATCGGAAATTTCGCTGAATTTTTTATTGATTTATACAAAAGATTAAGTAGTTTTTCGTTTAGTTTCTAATTCCGAAGAAATATTCAAAGAAAAATATTTGATAGAAAAAGGCAAAGAAACTTTGATTTTTCTATTCTGTTGATAATTTTTAGGAATCTCTGAAATACTGAAGTTTTAATAAAAATAGAAAAAAAACTAATGGATATTTCTCCAGATGAAAATGAAAACTGCACAGACAATGAAATATAATATTTACATTTGGTCGATTTATGAGGAAATCTCGATAGAAAATCTTCGTCGATGATTATTCTCATTTTCCTAATTATTACTATCAATTATCATTTTTCAATTGATTAAATTTTCTGTCTGAACACATATGAAAAACTTGAAGAGAAAAATTCTGTCCAAATTTTGTCGGAGATTTCTCATTTTCTCTCGATTTATACGAAAAATTGCGTAGTTTTTCATGCGATCTCTCATTCTATAGAAATTTTCAACTAAAAAAACTTGATAGAAAAAATAATAGATCCTAGCGTTTCAATTCCATCGATATTTTTCTCTCGAAATCCCAAACTTTCAATAGAAATGAAGAAACCTGACGAAATTTACTCAATCCAAGCAGAACATTCCAAGGAAACACTGAATCGATCTTGATTTTTCCATTCTGTTCATATTTTTTGCCCAGAAAACCTCAACTTTTTACAGGAATAAAAAAAACTAACGGAATTTCCTTGATTAGCTACTGAAAAACGAATTTTAAACAGAATCTCGAACTTGAAACCCAAAAAATCCATAGACAGATGATTTCTGAGTCGAATCAGACAGCAACAATTTTGCTGGGATCGACTTTGACCCTGATGAACATGGTGTCGTCCTTGACGAAGTGACGTTTCTTCACCATCTCGTGGGAGATGAACCGAGGGAAGCCGAAGCCCAAGGAGTCAGGCTCTCGACTCGGCCTCTGAAAGTTCTTCCACGTGGGATCAGGGATGAAGCTCTCGACGATGTTGCAGGCCTTGTCGGCTTGGACAGTCTGATCGAACATTGTGAACGATACGGAGTGGGAGAAGGGCCAGCGGAGGAGGGCGTCGTACTCCCCGGGGAGGATCTTTATGTAGATCGACATATGACTGCCTTCGCCTGTGCCATTTCCATTGAGGAAAATTGATGCCTGCAGAATGAAAAAGACAAAATTAATTGTCATCTCATTTGTATAATGATGTTTTCGTTCGCCAACTATCGAACGAGCTCGTGCCTCAAAATTTATATCATTGGAAATTCTTGGAATTCGAATAGGTAAAGACAGTTTTCTAGTATAAACAAGAAATCACCATTCGTGTAATGATGAGGAATAGATCAACATTTGTGTTTAAAATAATTTAAATGAGTTTCTGATTGGTATTTTGAATGGAATATGTTCAGAATTTTTACAATTTGTTAACGAATGCAAGGAATTAATTGCAATGATGTCTATATTGTTAATCTCAATTAGTTAACCCTTGACACTTGAATAAATAAATACTATTTGATTTTTACAATGTCTTAAATATTAAACAATCTCGCTAATGAATAATTTTTGGGAAGAATGTGTGAAAATATTTTTGTTGGAAATTTCGTGAACGAAAAAAATCACAATTAAGCAATGAAAATAAATAGAATGGAAATAAGAAAGAAATTAGGCAAGAGAGATCAATAAGTGAATTGAGAAGGCAATTTACCTGAAGTTTGTAGCCGTACTGACTAGTGTAGAAGGGCGGACTGACGAGTTCCATTCCCTCTTTGTTCTTGGCCTCAGACATTTTAGCTGTGTAATCACTTATTTTCCATATTAAGGTCCCCGTGTAATTCAGCGACAGTTTTCCCATCGCCGATTTTAGACTCGTTATTTGGTGCTGCTGCTTTGTTACTACACTACACATCAGGCTCAGGTGCATTTTCGTGGATTCTTCCATGTGCTTGTCCAACGAAAAACGATTTCCCTGAAAAAAAATTCCAATTCAATATTATAAACTGCTAAACAATGTGGACATCTTCATGAATATACCATTACCTCGACAGTAAGTTAATTTACGAAAAATTATTAATAAATGTTTCTTTCAGAGAATGTCCTCAGATAGATAAAAAACACTTGATAATTTTTCATAAAATTACTCATAAAATAATTATTTTTCATTTGCATTTTTTATGAATTGATTTTTTTTAAGAAATAAATGCGAAACTATCATGAAATTATTTCGATAACGAGAGAGTAGACTTAACTAGAATTTAACTCTCTCTTTATTTTTTGGATCAAATAAATCCTTGATTTGATTCTGTCAGAAAATCAATTTAGAATAAATAAATAATTGAATGAATGAATTGAATGAATGAAACCATTTTATTTTTTCAAATGAATTATTCATTTCCAAAATAAAATTGTTAACAGAAAGGGAAAAAAATCGAAAAAATAAATTTATATGCACCTTAAAACGACACCCAGCATCTTTGAAACTACACGAGAGAAGATGTGTGGTGCAGTGATCCTTTAGATGAATCTCCAGGTCTTCTCTGGGTAGAACAGCTGTTTCGCAGCGATGAGGACACGCAACAGGGAATCTTCCACACTTGGTGTGATGAGTGCCCAATGTGTCGAATACAAATTCCTTATTGCAGTATCTGCAAGCCACCAGTCTCTTCGCACACTCGCCTAGTTTGTGTTGGCCCAGATACCGCCTCTGAATTTTCATTCCACATTTGTTCTCACAGTAGAGGGGCTCGTAGCCACACGTGCCTGTGTGTTTCTGAAATACAATAAAACACTTTTTGTTGAAAAAAAATGGAAAAACAAAATTATCAAAGAAGAACAAGTGGAAAATTAGCAATATGCCTCCGAATAATCATTTTGCACATAATTCTCTTCTATCGTATATCATTTATCGTTTTATATTATTTCGTTCGATTGAATTATATTTCTTCTAAATTAATTGTGTCAGATTTCTTGTAAGAATTGTGATTTCTTGTATAAATTTAATGAACTATCTGCATGTTATCTGTATTGTCGTGAAACTTAAATAAAAAAGTATTGGAAAAATTTTTTTCATGCATAACTGAATGAATTTGAAACATATTTGAAGAAACCGTCAGAACATTCTCTTTTCGGGAAACTAGAAAAATTCGAAATTTCCAAAAATCATCATAAACATAAAAACAACGAATACAGCTGTCGTAATGATCTACCAACTCCGACAGGATGGCATTGAAACAAATATTTTAAACTATGATTGAATTGATTTGAAGCATGATATCCGAAGATATCTCCGAAATTCTCATTTAAAAAAAAAAAAATTTTTGAAAATTATTCTATAAATCAAAACAACGATTAATACTATCGTCTTCAATCGAAACTATCTGGCATATTCTTCTGAAACTACTTATAATCGAGATAATTCCATAATTATCTAATTTTACACATAATTTTTTTCTATTGTACATCATTTATCGTTTTATATTATTTTGTTCAAGTGAATTGTATTTTTCCTTTAATCAATTATGTTAGATGTCTTGTAAAAATTCTTGTATAAATCAAATGGAAGAATGAAAGAATGAAAGAATGCTATCTATAGTATTCTGAAACTTGGATAAAATGGTATTCGAAAAACTCTTTTCATGCATAAATGAATGAATGTGGAACATCATATTTTTTAGAAACCGTCGAAAAATTCACATTCAGAGAAATTTGACACAAAATTCGAAATTTCTGAAAATTATTCTATAAATCAAAACAACGATTATTCCTATCACCTTCATCTTCAAATTCGGTCAAAGGGACATCGAAACAATTTTTTGAAGCCATCATTCAATGAATTCAGAACATTTTTTTAGTTATCGTCCGAGAACCGATTTTTGAAAAAATCCGAAAATTCTCAAAATTGATATATGAATTAAATTTTAATTAATGTAGATGAATGGGACTCAACACTACCTACATTTGCAAAAGAAAAAGAGTAATTTTCATCAATTTTTCGGACGTGAAAATTGAAAATGTTATTATTTATTAACCGGTTTTCATTAACTATTGCTGCATAACAATAAATGATTATTAATAATTTATCGTAAAACCTTCTAAATAGACTTTTGTGACAAATTGGAGAGAATTGTTATTATTACTTTTGAGATCCTCTTTCTTTATAAATTAGTTTACCAGAATGAAGATGATGGAATTTAATTGGATGTTGGATTTACCTCTAATGTCTGTCCGGTGAACTCTTTGGCACAGAAATCACAGCGCGCACGACGTTGAGCACACGTGTATTTTAGATGATCTTCCATGAGAACTCGAGGAATCATCGCACCGCATTTGTTACTGCAAGGGACAGCGTCGTGCTTGCATGTGTTCAAATGTGCCTGGAAATTCATTAATAACGTCGCTAATATATAATAATCTCTATATTAAAAAAAAATGGGGAGGGGGGGGGGAGAAATCAGGGGATGTTAAAATTTAGGGGACGCTG